>NC_083318.1:129160285-129460465 GCF_963455315.2 Globicephala melas | reverse complement strand
TTGTAAGAATTACATTTATTTTTTTTCTAGGGAGCTGCTAACCAAATCACTGTTTGACAGTGATGTGGCAGGTTGGCTCAAGCCCGCATCTTGATCAAAGCAGAGTGAGAATGGATCTTCCACTTTATATGTAGAAATAACCTATAAGCTCAGCCTCTATGAATAAATGAATGAATGATTCCTATTACCACACTGAAGTATATAGGATCCAGGACTCAGTCACAATACCTACAGCTATTTCAGTTGTAGATGAGAGAGATGAATTAAATAAAATACCTGTTGCACATGGAAATACAAGCTGTCATCAATGTGAAGTTTTATACGAGTCTTAAACTCACATTTAAATTCATAGATTGTACTAGGGAGGCAAACCTTGCAATATCAGGCAAACTTCGATTTTTTTTTTTTTACACTGGATAAAATATATCAGTTTTTCCTATTAGTTGAACTATTGTTGTAAACTCCTGGCTGCTGATATCACAGGATTACAGGTTTGACTACCTATGAATATTCTTAATGTATTGGTCAGTGACATATATGTGGGGAGGTGGCGGTATTCTTGAATGTGGTCGTAAGTGCTCTGCTGCAAAAATTTTACTCTTTCCTTCCCAAGTGACCTCAGTAGGTGAAGTATTTTTTAAGATAAATTGCACTGTGGTTATCATATCGAAACAGCTTAAATATAAAAATAATAAGAGATCAGGTATGATATGATTATTAATAGGTTATTACAGTTTGTCAAATTGTGAATTCACAATTTTTTCCCTTGTGATGAGAACTCTTAGGATTTACCCTCAACAGCTTTCCTATGCTTCACACAGCAGTGGTAACTATAGGCCTCCTGTTGTAATTACATCCCTAGTAGTTATTTATCTTCACAATTCTTAATGAGGCATAATACCCTGCTAAGGTAGATGAAGTTGCTCTTCATAACTCATGTTTCAGATTGCCCACTTCACTTCTTTTGGTTCATCAGGGCTGAAATCCCATTATATACCAATCTCATCTTATTTTTAGCACATTTTATCTCATAAGTGCCATGACTAGAAATATGCCCAACATAGATATCGATCTCTATTGGTGCCCTGCTTATATTAGCTAGGATGTTAGTTTGGCTGTTGTGACAGAGATCCAAACCAACTGTCCAAAAAAGCACACACAAAAAAGGCCAAAATGGTAGGAAGAGTCTGTCCTACAGAGTAATCAGACTCCATGTTTCTTTCATCTTGCTCCTCTATTGGGCTTAGGGATTACTTTCCTTTGCATGGTTCAAGGTGACCCTGTGTCATACTCCCACAACATGGAAGCTGAACACAACACTTTGACTTGCCTCTTTTTATCCACATCTTAGAATCATGGTCACACCTAGCTGCGATGGAAGCTAGGAAGTGTAGTCTTTGCTCTGTGTGGTTATAAGCCTCTATGAAATACTATAGTTTCCATGATTCTGGGAGAGAAGTGGAATATGCATGATGGGAGACCACTAGTAGACTGCCGCAATGTCAAGTATGTTTCTCTATTGTCTAGAGAGGCAGGATAACATTTTTGTTGTCTGTGTTGTTCAAGAAAATTTCAAAGGCATAATTTCTACAAAGGACCTTGAGCAGTAATGTTGAACTTCAAAAAATATTATCACTGACTATGGATTCAGGAATTAAAAGAAATTGAGACTATGTTTAAAATATACTTCCTTGGTTTTCCCCTTTCCCCTATGTAAGCTGTAAGGCACCTGAGGTCATTAGGGATCCACAGGAAACAAGTGAATATCACTGAAATAAAAGTCAAAGAAAACTGGGAGTTCATGCGAGAGAGAGAGAGAGAGAGACAGAGAGAGAGAGAGAGAGAGAGAGATCCGTAGTTTTAATCTATCTATGGAGATAAAATTTTCTTGGAAAGAATGTTGATAAAGAATAATGGTTTTGTCCCTAATATTAGGATACTGTGTTAACAGTAGGTAGTAGCTTCAATTATAACTCTATAAAAGACATTGAAAATGAGGCACATCCACAAATCTTGCTGTATAATCTTGGAATGATTGAGGCTTAAGGATCCTTGAGTTGGACATTGCATGAGAAATTATTTTCAGTAATCAGTGGTTCTTACACTGGGACAACGTTGCTCCCCGAGTGACATCTGGCGATATCTGGAGACGCTTTTGGTTGCCACAATTGAGAGAGGGCAGCTGTACATCTAATGGGTAGAGAATGCAAGGGGGCTGCTTGATATCCAGAAATTTCCACAGTAGCCTCCACAGAAAAGAATTATCCATCTCAAAATGTCAGTAGTGCCTTTGTTGAGAAATCCTTGTCTAAATCATACAACAATGTGAACTTGCCCTCAGCATGGAAAAAAAAAAAACAAAAACCTACATTCTTTGGTCACATGTAATCCATTGACCTGCTGTGTCTGTAGAGAGACTTCAAAATGTATTTGTTAGAAAGTGGTTGTTAAGAAAAGAATCCTGTTGGATTTGAAAAAGGGCGTGTGATTATCTGACAATTGCATTTAAAAATAGTTACTTAGGTTTAACCATTTCAGTATTCGTGAATAATTACCAAGTACACTGGTTAGTTTTGAAATAAATCAGTGTCAACTTTTGATCCTGGTAATAGCTAGGATTGGGGCACAAAAAATTTTTGTAAGAAGGTCTCATCAGAAAATACTATAGCAGTATAAATGTGTATGCTTCTCTTTCAATTTGCTACACTTTGCTATAGCTACAGATTACTTTAATAAGGAGATAATTTTATCAAATAAAGTTTTTTATAAGTGTTTCTGAGACAAAGCCCCATTTGAAAAAAAAATTTAATTGTATTGTAACTTATATTTATTCATTCAACAAATACACATTGATTGCCTAGTACTGTTCTTTCATTCCAGGTATTGGAGCTGTAGCAGTAAAATAACTGTCCTCATAGAGTTGGATAATAAGCACACACACTCATAAATATACACCCATACCCCTACATACATCTATATGTATATAAGACATACACATGGATAAAAGTATATCTGTGTGTGCATGAATATATGCATACGTGTGTGCTGTGTTAAAATATGTGTGTTTATATTCTGTGCTATGTTAAAAAAAAAATAGGATAAGTGGAAAACCCAGTGCTCATGTAGGAGAATAAAGACCTCTGTGACAAAATAATAACTGAGAAAATATAAACACACTGATCAAGTAGCAGATTTGATTGGTACTTGGTTATTTCTTTAAAGTCTATACCTTTTTGATCATAGTGATTACTGCCTGTTGAATCTAAAATGCACCAGATATGAGTTTAATAGTGATTAGTGATAAAAAATTACTGTCTAACTGTAGAAAATAATGTTTTGAGTAATAGAATTTGATAATTCTAAAGTAGGTAGAAAGCCTTATGAACATGTTATAATAATATATGATTAGTGCCTCTAGATGTCAAATTATTGGCTGGGATATAATTTTAATGACAATGATTAAATAACTAAAGATTTTAATAAGAAATAATATGGTTGTCAAGGCAAGCTTATTATTACTGCAATTTATAATGTGAGACAGTCTAGTCATTTGTCCTTTATAAATGTAAAGCCTAGGATTGGTCTCTGTCCTCAAGAGGGCGACTTTAAGAAAAAGTACACTAAAGGATCTCATAAAGCACAGTGTAGACACAGAGTGGAGAATTATCTCCACCTGGGGGAAGTGATGAAAGACCTTTGAACTGACTTTTAAGCTCATCAACAAGCTTGCGTAAATGGTGAATGAGATTGATTTAAACCACAGAAGACTATAAAACCTTTAACTTCAGCCTGCTTTGCTACAACAGTCCTGAGGGTCTCATTTAGATGTAGTATATCAGCAAATCCCTCCCCAGCAAACGTGTGCGTGTGCGTGTGCGTGTATATTACAGTCCTTTTAACTTTCTTTATATTTGAAACAGAATATAAAAATTTCAATTGGTATATAAAGGATCTACTTTGGTTAATTTCTTGTAAATAAGTCCCTTAAATCTTCCTGCCAGATTCGAATATTTGCTTTATATGAGGATTTTCTACAAGTAAATTAACTGAAAAAAAAAAAAAAAGCACTGTTATTTTAATCATTAACACATTCCCATAAATTAAGGCATCATGCTTTCTATAGAATGTGTTAATATCTTTCTTTCAATACATGAACATCATGAACAATACGCATTCTCCTAAAGTGTACAGTATTGGTTGCTGGAAATATTTTTTTTAATAAAAATTAGTATGGGGTGTTATTTTTGACATAAATCATAACTGAAGAAAAATACTGAAATTGCACTGTTATTAATATTTATTTTTGCAAATAAAGTAGAACATTTTTATGATCTTTAAAAATGAAAGGCAGCATGTAAAGACTCTTCTGTAAGGACATAATGTCCTTATATTCCTTAATCTAGCATTTTTAGTCTATTGTCTCCCACACAGATAAATCAAAGCAATATTCTTTATTGTATGTAAAAATATTTTTAAATTGCCTGTGATTTACAAGACCACTTATTTTGAAATTGAATGTGCAGTTAAATATTTACTTATAGTAGACTTTGAAGGCACTCTTAAGTTATTGAGATATTCTGAATATACTTGAGATGATTTGGTAATTAAATTTTCCCTTTAATTTAAAATTAAAATCTTGAGCTGACAGTTTTGCTCATTAAAAAGCACTTGGGCCGATTACTGTCTATAGAATATACACACACATTGTTTCAGGAGGAAATACATGACCTCAATTATTATTAATATCACTTTATTTGATATATCTCAAGCCTTGTTAGGAACACTTAAAAGTATTATCTTCAATTACAGACATTTCATGCCTCTTTAACCTGGGTTCAGTAAAAATGAAGTACATTATATATTAGTGATGTTGAAAACAACTAGTGGCAAGAATTCTTAGCATTTCCATGCAAACTGACAGTGGGAATTAGAGGGCAATCTAGTTTTACTCCTAAATTTTCACTGACATTTTTCTTATGCCAAAATCTGTACCTTGATTTGTAATTTCTCCCTCTCTCTGTCTCTCTGTCTCTCTGTCTGTCTCTGTCTCTCTGTCTGTCTCTGTCTCTGTCTCTCTGTCTCTCTCTCTTTCAATCAGTTCCTCTTAGGTTTTCTTTATTTCTCATTTTTGTCATTGCTAGGCTCTGGAGATATAACAAATATTTTTCGCAGGATTATTAGGCATTTTACTCCTTTATTCAACAAACAGTATTGAGCACAGCTCTGTACCAGGCACTGGAAAAAGTACTGGGAATAGAGCAAAGAATGTGATAACATGAGCCCTAGCAGAAAAGACAGTCTTTAAATAAAGTTTAAAGCCAAAACTTACTCCTAGGACCTCAACTCATATAGGGATGTTTGTTTCTTTTCAAAAAATATTTCTTGAATACAGCCACAACAGTACAGACAAGGCCTTGTTCCCCTGGAGCTGAAGTTCTAATGGAAAAATAGTGTAGGGAGACAGGTGAACTGGAGACAAAGAGGGGTGACTTTGACAGATCAAGTAAGAGGCGCTCTAAAGAAGCTTAGCTCCTGTTTAAGTAATACGGCCATCGGCCACCGATACAGACGTGCCTATTTTATGGTATTGAGGAAGGAAAAATACCTCTCATTCTTTCAAATCCCTTTGATTGACCCCTTGTTTCAAAACAAGGAGCTCAAAACACAAACTAGTATGTCAATAAATTATCCTGCCAAAATAATATAGTTGCAAAATCATGAGACACTCAAATAAAATGCATACACCAAGAAATGACTTAGTTTAATTGTTTGTATACTAGGAGTCTTCTAAGCTAAACTAGTTTATACTCTGACCACATCACCTAACTGGCACTCTAAGAAGCAGAATGGGGGAAAATTCTGGTAGAGCAAGATGAGTTTTAAAAAGATTATCGGTACCAAGTTCACACCTTTGGGTCTAAATGATATGAAATGTATGAAGGAGTAAAGTAAAAAGGCAAGAATGTCACCTTTATGTAGTCATGGTCTCTTAGGAAGAGAGAGGAAAGGGAGAAAGGAGGCCAGGAGCTACTCCTGTACAGAGAGAGACATCAGAAGTGGGGCAGGAGAATTTTGTCATAACAACTGTAATGAGGTTTTAGTAAATGTTAACTGATTGTTTTGGCATTAATTTGAGGACAAAGTGACCATCTGAGAGAATGAAGTCATGTTTAAGTATATTATAAGGTTTTTGATGTATGTTAATCTTTCTGTTTCTGACAAATACTTCAGTGGAGTGCATAAATGAGGAAATGGAAATTTTCTAAACAAAATATTGGAATAAAAGAATATTAGAAGGAAAATGAAGGAAGACACACATAGAAATGATTTGGCATTATCTGTTCTAAGACAAATACAGTAGTTGAACTCATTAGCTCCATGAGGACGAAAATGAGGGTTAGGCTGTCCAAGGATAGACCATTTAGGTGCTTCCAGAATCTAAAGTCTAGTAACTTAGGTCAGCCAAGCAGGCCTGAGCAGACGCAGATATAATGGCAGAACAAAGAAAAACTAGCAGCTATAAATTAATAGAAAAATGAGATGGACGAACATAGGCACAAGACAGGGTTCAAAGATGCAAAACCTTTGATGGGCAGAGCCAGGGGCTGAGTTTCCATCTACCACTTATTTATTTAAACAGTGTATCGAAGAAGAACGTATTTTGAACCAAACCTCTTCTAGGCACTGAGAATACAAACACTGAATAAAACAAAGAAAATCCTTGTTCTTATGGAGCTTACATTTCAGTTCAAGGGAACAGACAATAAATAAATTTGTAATATATAATGTAATATAATATAAATAATATGTGGAAGGGAAAAGTATAACAATTCAAATAAATCAGATTAAGCTAATGTAGAGTGATTGTGTTTGGGTGGGGTGGGAGTGGAGCTGAAAGGCATCTTGGGGAAATGTGTTCTAGGTACAAGTAATAACAATGACAAAGATCTGAGGCAAGATTCTGCTCGGTGTGTTCAAAGAACAGCAAGAGGGCTTCCCTGGTGGCGCAGTGGTTGAGAGTCCGCCTGCCGATGCAGGGGACACGGGTTCGTGCCCGGTCCGGGAAGATCCCACATTGCCGCGGAGCGGCTGGGCCCGTGAGCCATTGCCGCTGAGCCTGCGCGTCCGGAGCCTGTGCTCCGCAATGGGAGAGGCCACAGCGGTGAGAGGCCCGCGTACTGCAAAAAAAAAAAAAAGAACAACAAGAAGTGCTTTGAGGCAAGAGTGAGAGGAAAAGTAAGTGGTGATGTTGGAAGTTAGATATTGTCCAGAGTTTGGAGGACTCTGTAGGTCCAAGTAAGAGTGTTGTCTTTTATTCAAGTTGCTATCTGAAGTTCTTCCTCTTCATTCTTTCCTGAACATTTTAGTCCTAAAGCCATTATGTGGGACACAGTGAGGTAGGCATACACACCTGGGGGAGTAGGCGGTGGTGGATCAGTGCAGGTGTAGGAGCTTAAACAAGGTCAAGAGAGTGTCCTCATAGGTGTACTGAATAACATGAGGCATTAGAGTCCCACATGAGAGGGACTGACATGTGGTGAGGAATCCAAAGTAATGAGGAGGGTTTCCATGTGGAACAATGGCCCCGTGTGGGATGTCAGAGCCTGAAGTTGTGCAGAGGTTGAAGGCAGATTTGTTTCAAAGGTGAGGCTTGATAAAATGAGTAGGTATATTAAGGATAATGAGAATCAGATTTCTGTCTACTAGAATTAGGGATGTAGGTGTGAATGCATGCCCGTACACGCACACACACACACGCACATACACACATAGAGAGCGTGTGTGTATGTATCTGTGTATATACATAAAAATATCTACATACGTATATTTTCTATTTCTATCCACTGAGAATGCCTGGGAGCAACAGCACCTCAATAGCAATGGTCACACCTAGCACCCACATATTAGCTTCTAAATACTATTCTCCACCAAAAGTAACCAGGACTCATTGGAGAAATGGTTGATTCTAGAGCTTAGTCAGAAAAAGTACAAAATAAATCCAGAATAATGTATTGTGCCAGAAAGCAAAGGAATGCTCAAAGGATAATGGTGACATATCAAAATGACACAGAAACTTCCTTGAAAGGCCTGCCATTTGCCAAATATGGAGCAAATTAAGTACTGAGTAAATGGTATTTATTCATCATAACTCATTGAATAAATAGGAAACCATGAACCCATATAGCTATATATAAAAGGGATAAATTGAAATTTGATGAGGGATGGCTCATTTAAATAGTTTCAATGTATCTCCCCATAAAATACTTAATAAATGAAAAGAGAAAAGAGTAAATTTCCTTGAAGAAGATAATCAACTAATCAAAGTTCACATCACTGGTAATGGGACAAATCAAAATTGTATGTTATGGGATAGGACACAGTGACCACACACTGTCACTTCTATAGTATTCCTCCCAAATAAGCATAATCTGAATACAAGAAAGAATAATTCAGTCCCAAATAAAGGGACATTTACAAAATAACTTTGAAACGTTCAATCGTGTTGAGGACATGAAAGTCAAGAAAAAATTGAGTACAGTAAACTGAAGGAGATAAGAGTCGTGACAAATGCAATACATTTTCCTGAACTGAATCTGTTTGCTATGAAGTACATTATTTAGATAATTGGTGACACTTGAATGAGGTCTGAGCATTAGTAATGTCAAGGTCAAATAAGTTCCTGAAATTGATGACTGTACTGAGGTTACATAGAAGAAGGCCCTTTTCTGTGTGGAAAATGTACACTAAGTCTTCAGGTATGATGGGGCATTAGGTTGGCAACTTATTCTAAAATGGTTTAGAAAAATGTTGTTCTTAGTATTGAACATTTTATATACATAACATCTTATTGGGCATTCTATATAAATTTAAGGTTGCTAAAATTTGAGTAAAATGGGGCAAATTGTGATGGGAAGCCATTGGCAATTTTGACTAGGGGGTGAAATGATCTTCTTTATGTTTGAAAAGAAACATCATGGCTTCTGTGTAGACAAGATCCTTGGGATAAGGATGGAGGATGGGCAAGTGTCAAAAAAGAGAGACAAATTTAGATGATGTTGCAATAATTCAGAGAAAGATGGTGGCAGGTTGAACTAGGGATATAAGGGAAGAGGTGATGAGCGTCCATTGGATTTATTATATTTTGAAACGATATCCTGCAAAACTTGCTGGATGTGGAGTATGTAGGAAAGACAAAAAGTATAGGATGATTTCAAGATTAGACAAAGGTACTTAGACCCAGAGGCTTTGATTACTGCAGCTGCCTTTAATCTGTACATTTTCCTGTTTCACTACTACTGCTCCCATATCTTAAAGGTGCGATAATACTGCAACAATATTCTGAAAATAGTTTAAGTTATTGAGAAATAAAACAAGTCATGAGTTAGAGAACTGTGCCGTTTTCAAAAGGCTCGACAAAGATATTACTGTTTGTATTCCATCAACAAGAGTGTGCAAAGCAGTGGAGCATAGTGATTGGAGTTAAGTCCTATGCTACTAGAAAAAAAAAAGGTTTTAGGTTCTAGCTCAGCCAACTATAATTTTGGACAATTTGCTTAAACTCTAGAAACTCAGTATCCTCATATGTAAAATGAGGGATAATAATATCTACTTTATAGAATTGTATAAGGTCTAATTGATAATGTAAAGCAGTTAGCATTGAGCTAAATATTACTGTTGTGTCACTAGTATTGGTAGTAATTGTAGGGGTAGAAGTAGCATTGTGTGATATCTCCAAAGACTTTTAATAGATTGTCTTTTTAGTTTGAAGTATTTATTAGTTTTAAAAAATGTGTGAGATAAAAAGGTGGAAACATAGCAGTTGCTATCAAGCATTATCTTTGAAATTTCTGACAATGGTTAATTGCTTTTAAATATCTTAAATTATGCACATTTCCCATAGTTTGCTTATATTCAAAGGATGACAGAAATACCTTAAAGATTTAGTAATACATTAGTCTAGGAAAATTGTCTTAAACTATATCAGTGTTTCTAATATTTTAGATACATGCATTTGGTACAATATTCACCCCAGACAGGTGAATGTTCTTGTTGCTTAGAATAGAACATACTTCCTTCGACGTCTTCCTTCCTAATCCAATTTTATATTCTCTATTTACTATGCCTAATCATTATGCTAAGGCTCTTTTGGAAAGAGTTGTTCATAATTGTAAAATTGAACTGTGCCCCATTAAGCTCTTGCCTAGCTGCTTTTGAGATCCTTGGTGGTTTGGAATGTGGGGATGCATCCACATTCTCTCTGTGTCAGTTCCTTTTATCTTTTCCCTCTAATGCTGTCCCTTCAGTGTTTCAGCTGTTAAGTAGTTCTAGCGTACGTCTGATATAATTTTCTAATGACTGATGCATTGTTATCACTACTTATTATATGTCAGCAGGAAATGCCACCTGTGTCTGAGAATTTGGGACCAATAGGATTGTATATTTTACCAAAGCAAGACAGGAAATGTAGAATTAAATAGAAGAAAGCATTGCATTTCTGTCCATTAACTTCTGAGATTTAATTTTATACCAACTATAACTTTAAAAAGATAAGCAATTACATCAGCTTTATAGTTAAGCCACAAAGAGTTTTAAAATCTTTTTGACTGTTTTTAAAAATGGCAGTATTTCAACCTTTTATATGGTTGTATGTACCTTTATTTATGCACTATTTGTGGATGCCTACTTTGTGCCAAGCACTTGTTTGGATGCTGGGGAGAATGTAGATATAGTCTCACTCCCGTAGATTCTAGAGTCTACTTTACGGAAAACAGTTCTGCCGTATTAGGTGTCTCAGTGTCAAAGATACAAGTTTTTCCATTGTGACATATTAGAAAGAATTAGTGTTACATACAACCATATTAAAACTGGGTGAAATTCTTGCTACCTACATAACCTTTGTAAATTACTTAACCATTGTGAGTTTCACGTATGACGAATATAAAATGAAGTATGCTGGTATCCCCATAAAATGTACTCTGCGTTCTAGGCAGGCATCTAGACATACACAAGGCTTTTATGAAAAGTCCTGTGAATAAATTTGATCCAGAAATCAACCTGCACGATCAAGGTAGTGTGAAGCTTATAGGCTGGATTTACGGCTTGGGTTCACAGAACTCAATTTGACACCAAAGTCATTGCACAATGGGAGCATATCTGTCTTTAATTAAGTCAGGAATGCAAGTTTCTAAACCTGATATTGGGCTTTACACTAATTCTGTTTGTTGCTGTCAGGTTGGTATATCATAGCATCCCTGCCCTCAGACCAACCACATTGTTGCAGATTCTCCCATGGAGAAGCCCTGACAGTTTACCACTCTGTTGTCTCACATAGCGGCCTTCCTATTTCCATGGACATGCTGGAGAGGGCTTGTCTGTTTGAGTTATAGACAAGGCCTTTCCAATATTTAGAGAACTAGATCTTGGATGTAGGTTTGCTGGGGATCTTTGGGGTTAGAAAAGAGAACATAAATTTTACTCTTGTGTCTTTGTCGTTATTTTTCTACTTATTTATTGTTCATCTTTCTCTACCAATTTTCTCTAGAACAGAAGCTTTTTTTCTTTCTTACCCACATTGAAACAACTGTGATTAGGATGGTACCTAAAAGACCGCATACTCGCTATGTTAAATGAATAAAAATGTCAGTCTCCGTTAAATGAAATGAAATTATCTGTTCTAAAAGTGATTGTTTTTAAAAGAAAACAAGAAATCGCTTCACCTACCACTTGCTATAAGAAGGATTTATTAGAATATATCACAAAAGAATTATTTAATTAATTTTAAAGTAAATTTCTGCTTTCATTTTAGTTAACTCCTCCCTTATTTAAGATTCCATTAACCAAGGCATTCAGTTAACTGGAACTTCATATATATAATATAATGGTAATTTAAATTCACGATGAAAGTACTGAGAAATCATAAGACCCTGAAATATTTTCCTCTACAGAAAATGAAAATTTATTTTATAAAGTTTTAGAGGATAAGGGAACTATTTAAATTTCTTTCTTGATTATAAGTAATGCATTTATATATAAAGGGTCCTAAGTGTCCTTTAATTAGAATATTTAATTAGTCCATCCCATTTATTTTGATACAGTATACCATAGGAACTTATACTTGGTGAGCCTTGTTAAAAATTACTGAATTTATAAAATTATTGTTAAACACTAAAAAATAGGACCACTTTGAACTAAATAGTAACAACTGATTGTGTTTGAATTTCGCTTGAAAATCTCCATTGGCAGCAATAAAGGAAATGTGACCCTAAAGAAAATATTATACGTTAATTAAATATGTTAATTCTGGAGAGCCCCATAGAAATCTATGCAATTATTAAAATCATCAGATAAATAAAAAATCGTAGGGGTTTTTATTGTGCTATGGATTTCTGAGATGGGAGAACTCTCCAAGAACTTGGAAACTACTTAATTTTTCCGCCACTAAACTTTTACGTCTTCATCTGCTCTGTTCCTCTCATTCCCTTTTACAACAAAATGATCTGTGTTCTGAATCCTAGCCTCTGTCTCCTCCTAAATAATTTTGCATCTTGAATTAGCAACCTTCTCTTGATTCCTCAAATAATTCCTTGATTTTCTGCTCAAACATTTCAAATAAGATATCTACACCCAAGCTGCTCAGTTGGTATGATTCTTCAGTCCTACAGCTGGTCAAGAGGCCTGCAGGCCTGCCTCTGGCTCTTTGGTCACTTTATCCCAGAATGCACATAAATGTTATATATTTTCCCTGAGTAACATGATGTGATTTAGTCGGGAAACACAAATCTTTGCACGCTATCTTGACTTTATGACACCCTATTGTCGTTCCTTACGTTTCAGAGAGGTTTTACCTTAGCACTCCTCCCTGTGCACAGGACACATTCTTTCCTATGTTATTTTACCTTGTTGCTTTTTCATAGTACTCACTGTACATGTTAATTAAATATTGATGTGTTAATTTACTCATCTGTTTCACCAATGAATGAATGAATGAAGCAAATACACAATACAATATGCTTGTATCTCATCTCTTTTTTCATCCCCTTGTTATCATTCAGAATGCAAATAATATTATTATGAAAGAGAAGAAAAGAAGATAGAAATAGAGGAAGCCAGGGTTTAAGAGGAGTGACTAAAAGTTGATAAACGTTTTATAAAATCTTAATATATGAGAACTTACTGATACCTATCACTGTTATGCTTTGAAGGAATTTCATTGAGTTATTGGGTACGTCTGTTGTTTCTGTATATTTAGCATTGCTCCCCCTTGTCCTGAAGACAAACCATTCTCTCCCTTTGGGACACTACACTTTCCCCTCCAGATAAGAATGTGAGTTATATTGTCTCACCTCTATTACCATAAAGGACCAAGTCTGGCCCGTCAGGTTACCAAATACCCCTGGGAATTGTGATTGATCCACAGCTTACAGATACATCAAACAGGGCGGTTAGAATACTTTTCTTAGTGATTGACATAGTATCAGCACTAAATACCTTGAAAACCTAAGGCTACTATGACCATTTTGCCAACTCAAAGAGAAGACCAGATTAAGAATTTAGCAAACATAGAGGGCAAAGACGTGGAATGTGGAAGGGGAAAAGAGTTCCCATGACCTCCCTCCATCTCCAGGATCAGGTCAAGCCTAAGTACTCCTAGACTTTTCAGGCATATGAATCAAATCTTATTAGCTTCATATGATTTGAGTTGATGTAATACAATACAAAGTTTCTTAAATTTATTCTAATAATTGCTCAAAACACATCTCAAAATCCATTTTCAAATATAATTGTTATCAAATCCAGTACACATCCCACCTCACAGATGATCTTTACATTGGCCAGTTTTCTTTGGGCAATTAAACATAAATTGTAAATGTTTAAACATTGGCTTTAAATAATGATATTTATTTTAATCTAAGTTTTTGATGGAAGAGAGAGATACGAGTGATCCATGAGAACTTTCCATTAGCTACATCAGCTTAGGGCAAGAGACCTCTGTTGGTAACATGTTATTTTTATCAGGACCGCTGCTTCTAAAATAGTACAATTTATTTATAAAAATCTTGGAGAATATACATTTGTACCAACCTGGATCTGCTCATTTTAGTCACAAGCCTATGCTTGCTAGCATTAGTATCTGTCATTCATATCTGTCTTACAGGAAGAAATTCATATGGGTAAAAATTCATATGAAGAGCAATTCTCAGACTTTTGCTTGACCAGTGTTTTTTTCACTTTTTATTAATTTAATTTTTTAAACCAAAACATGTTTCTTAACAAGTAAACTTACCCAAAAGTTCATATATAATTTCTTAATATAAATTATTATTCCCCTGAAGCCTGGAATTGTTCTGATTGAGGTGAGAGTGGGAGGGCCACAGTCTGGCCTTTTTGACCACTTCACTCCTGTGTCACTTTTGGTGGGAGGATAGGGCTTAATGAAGCTATTTGAAATCCACTGGGATTTTAAAAATATGGATCAAAGTGAAAGATGACAGGTAGATTAGGACCACACCCAGGTGGTATATTTTTATGATCATATCATTTGTTAGATACTGCCTTTTTAAATGTTACAAATTGAGAAGCAAGTCTTTGTTCTATTTTGTTTTTCTAGTAACAGCTAGCTGCCTCTGGAAATGTATGCCAGTTCCTTGCCTGCTGGTCTGTTCACTGAAAAGGTGGCAGATATGACAAGGAATTTATTTTGCCTGAGCGATCACACGGTTAATGGAATGTTAAAAAAGTTGATTCTTATGATTAGTTGATTAACGAGAGCAATTTGTTATGCTCTACCACGGAGCATAAATTTAGAAAATACTGTTTGTTAAAAGCAGGAATACAGTGGAAGTTTGGAAGAGTTGCCTTATACGTCAAAACCGAGTAACTATTCAGAAACATCTAAAATAATAGAAGTGGATTAGAGGGAATTGACATATGAAATTTTCTTTTGGTAAGTAGTTCACTGGTCAGTAAGCAACTTAGCAGTTCCACAACCGCAGCAGCTTCTCTGTCTTTTATATTTTTGGCCTACTTCGCATGACTCCACAAGCAGTTTCCCTAAAGGATGTGCTGGAAATAAAAAGACATTGAAGAAATTACATTTTAGGTAAGACTGTTCTGCTGGGAGGCTAGAGGTCTGCTAGTGGCCCTGATCAATGACACAGGAGGTGCTAATCTGGCAGAAGCTTCATTATCTGACCCCCTTGACTCCATTCATCTGTTTAGTGCCTGATATACTTTAGATTTGTTTCTTCCACAGTCTACATCTCTCATTCTTTCTTAATGATCAGCACGTACAGTTATTAAGCACCTGAGTGCTGAGTATCATAAATGCTAATTAGGGAAGCCTTCACTCCTCCATCATAAACCAAGTTCCCACATAAGCATAGGTCACTTTCTGGGCTCTCTGTTCTGTTTCATTGACCCCTCTGTCTATCCCTGCAGTAATACCAGAGTGTTTGAGTTATTATAAAACAGGTGAAATAAATGAATACAGACATGTGTCAACCTGAAAAACCTCAAAAAAGTTGCATAATGATTTATACAGCACAGGACCATTTAAGTAAATTTAATTTTATGCAAATAAATTTACATATTATTTATAAATGAATGCATATATAATTAAAGCAATAGTTCTCAAGGTATGGTCCAAAATTCCTAAGGCCATTGAACTCCATTTAGTAGGTCTGAGAAATTATTTTCCCATCTACATATCTGTGCCAGACCAGATTTTCTCTTTATAGTTCAGATGAAACCACATATCACAATAAATTTAATGTAGAAGCAGGTATGAGAGTCCTGCTTTCTTCTATTTAGACAAACATAAAAATGCTTTCAAAAATATATTTAAAAAAATCTATGCTTAGCACTATTTTCTTCTTTTGTAAAATTTAGTCATTTTTCATAAAAATGCTATTTATAATAATATGCCATGGCCTTATTACTTTATTTAAAATAAATTAATAAGTACATTTTCTCAATTTTAATTTCTACAGATAAACATAAATAAACCACGTAAAGTAAAACTCTTTGGGATCCTTAATAATTTTAAGTGAGTAAAGGGGTCCTATGAACAAAATGTTTTGAGAACTGCTGAATTAAAGATATAGACAGGAAGGAAGGATACACACCAAATTTCTGATAATGATTTTTTTTTTTAGAGAAAGGAGGAAATTACTGGTACTGGGGAGGAAAATAAAAGGGAAATTCAATTTTATCAGTTATGTTCTATTTCTTTATGAAAACATTGAAGAGGCAATGGCAAATACAAATATTTGCTACTCCAACTACTTTAGGGGGAGGGACAGCATTTGCGATATGATTTGCTTGACTTGACTGTTAAAATTTTCTTTTGTGTAATTGGTGTGAGGCATAGTTCTTTTACCTAACTTGTATGGTATATATATCCTTGTAAAACTTTATTTTGCTCAAACACTCGAAAAACAACCCACATGTTCCTGATTCACACATGTCTGGGAGGAGATGGTCCAGGCGATCATAGCACTACAGTCAAAGGTAATCAATGGTGATCTGTGCTCACAAGTCAACATGGACTCTTTCCTGCTTTCTTCTTTAGGACTACTGTTTTAAAATGAGAAACCACTAGCAATATTCAATATTAAAATAACATAAAATACTTTTCAAATAAGAATCACATTTCAGTTTCTGGTGCAATACTCTCAAAATATTTGAACAAAGTTGATTTTTAGTGGCCTAGCATCAGTTTGAGTTAGATGATTTTTATCTAAGGTATTATCCATATCTCAGGCACAAAAGTAGTATCAGGAATCAAACTTATATGTGTTTTTCTTGTGTTTTGCCAGTGTCTTCATGAATGTATTTTTTTCTTCCCTGCATCAAAGAATACATTTATTGTCTTTTTCTTACTTGCTTTCATATTCATGTGCTGAATGTTCTTAACATTTTTTTTACATAACAGTTTACCGAGGACTTAGCAAATTCATTTCACAAATCTAATCTCTATGGAAAAGCTGTTAGTTTATTCCTTTTTTTTAAACATCTTGCAAGTTTATGTATTTATTTATTTATTTTTCACACACACACACACACACACACACACACACACACTGTATTTTAGTTTTACAAGAGATAAATAAACTGACACCAAGCATTGTAAATGCATGACCACAACAAAAGCAACAATGATTGCAATTACCAAGCACGAAACACACTCATACTATGTCATAATATTGACATTCAGTTGAGTAATCCTCCACTGTAACAGCTCCTTTACTTTGCAGTGAAAATTGATTTGTATATTTTTTGCCTCTGAGTCCTTGTGTACTTTTTTTATTTTTTATTCAAACAGAAAGTCACAAAAATTATAATCATCCTCATCAGTTCACTCAGTGCCATGTAATTAATTTTTTTTATCTTGATCTTTTGTTAGCACTTTCATGAGTTCATCAGTTTTCCATTAGAGTTCTGAAAATGCTTATTCATTCAGTTCAGCAGTATAGTCAGTTACCAGAAACCTGTACTTGTCAGAGTCTCTTCCATTAGTTCCTTGAAGATGAAACCCTTTTATAGGAACATTTTTGCGAAAGCATCAGAGTACACCCAGAACTGTCTATAAATGACAAAAGACTTAAAAATGACCACGGTTAAAGATTTGATGAAAGTTCATAATAATGCAATTGACAAGGAAATTTAGTTATTTCTGAGATATACATTTTAAAGTAATTAACTACAATTATGACTTATAACATTATACCGGAACATATAAGATTTTTAGAAATTTCATGTAATGTCTGGAACATTTATATTAACATATTTCCATACAAATAACCCAAAGAAAGTTTAGTATTAGTTGGGTTTTTTTTTTGTTTTTTTATACTGCAGATTCTTATTAGCCATCAATTTTATACACATCAGTGTATACATGTCAATCCCAATCGCCCAATTCAGCACACGACCATCCCCACCCCACTGCAGTTTTCCCCCCTTGGTATCCATACGTTTGTTCTCTACATCTGTGTCTCAACTTCTGCCCTGCAAACCGGTTCATCTGTACCATTTTTCTAGGTTCCACATACATGCGTTAATATACGATATTTGTTTTTCTCTTTCTGGCTTACTTCACTCTGTATGACAGTCTCTAGATCCATCCATGTCGCAACAAATGACTCAATTTCTTTCTTTTTTATGGCTGAGTAATATTCCATTGTATATATGTACCACAACTTCTTTGTGCATTCGTCTGTCGATGGGCATTTAGGTTGCTTCCATGACCTGGCTATTGTAAACAGTGCTGCAATGAACATTGGGGTGCATGTGTCTTTTTGAATTATGGTTTTCTCAGGGTATATGCCCAGTAGTGGGATTGCTGGATCATATGGTAATTCTATTTTTAGTTTTTTAAGGAACCTCCATACTGTTCTCCATAGTGGCTATATCAATTTACATTCCCACCAACAGTGCAAGAGGGTTCCCTTTTCTCGACACCCACTCCAGCATTTGTTGTTTGTAGAATTTCTGATGATGCCCATTCTAACTGGTGTGAGGTGATACCTCACTGTAGTTTTGATTTGCATTTCTCTAATAATTAGTGATGTTGAGCAGCTTTTCATGTGCTTCTTGGCCATCTGTATGTCTTCTTTGGAGAAATGTCTATTTAGGTCTTCTGCCCATTTTTGGATTGGGTTGTTTGTTTCTTTAATATTGAGCTGCATGAGTTGTTTATATATTTTGGAGATTAATCCTTTGTCCACTGATTCGTTTGTGAATATTTTCTCCCATTCTGAGGGTTGTCTTTTCGTCTTGTTTATGGTTTCCTTTTCTGTGCAAAAGCTTTGAAGTTTCATTAGGTCCCATTTGTTTATTTTTGTTCATGAATGTATTTTTATGAAGCTTATGATACTGTCTCATTCTGAGGTTTTCCAGAGTTAGGAATCTGTCATATAATATCCGTTGTTTTGTATCATAGAGAAAAAACGTTCTAGCCAAGAGCATGGTAACATGGAGAGAGCCCAGGCTGGGGGTATGAAAACATAGGTTCTTTTCTCAGGTTTTCCCCTAATGAGAAGGCGTTGTTTGCCAAATCTCTTAAAATAGAAAAATCACAAAACCACTTTAGCTCATAGCACAAGGATTTTTTAGTAAAGATCCAACAGAATGTCTCAGGGACTAATACAAACAGAAAATGAGGCAGGGTTCATGGAACCAGGAACTAGAATTGGAAATTTAAAAAATAGGAAGCTAGGTATATTATTCTTCCTAGAGATTGCTCTTTCTTTTGGCCTCTACATCTTTCTGTGCCTGATCCATTTTTCTGTCTAAGGACCATCTTCTCTTACTTGTTCAGATCATGAATCTTTTTGTTAACATATTGCTTTGGTATACATTTTACTCACTGTAGCCTTGACCAGATGTGTTTTATTCATTTAAGAATAACCTGAGGTCACTGCGATGGTTAGGTGGCTTCTGTTCTCACCATGAATCATCAACTTAGAAAACAGTCCATCACCAAAATCATTGGCATGCAATATAGATAACAATGGAGATGGTCATATTCCACTCTACACAGCTAAACTTAGTCAAAATTTCCTACTAGATACTATAATTCTCTCTCCACAGTCCTCAACCATCTAATTCTGGGATTCTTTTTTTTTCCCCCTTCTGTCACCCAAACAGCTTCTAATATTCTCTCTATTGTTCAGATCTCAGCATGGCACAAATCTTCTATTTCCTTCATACCAGCATAACACACACACACCCATATAATAAAATTAGTATTGACCATGTATGTTCTTCAAACAATGTCACCTGAGGGTGGGGGTCACAAGGCTGATCTTGTTTTAATTTGACAGTTATATTCACAGAAAATATGTGTCTATGTAGTCATTTAATTCCAACTGTTGAAGAGGTAGCAATTTGGGATGAATTTAGGCTACGAATGAGTTTTCTCGCTAAAACAGGTGCTCAGTCTTGGGTCACTCAGTATATAAGGCACATAGGAGAAATTTAGTGCGGCTGAAAATTAACTGACATAGTCAGTACAGGTATATGTAGCTAAGTAAGTACATTAACATCTCTAAGGGATTAAGCTACCCCTATGATTACTTAGAATCCTAAAATTCTGAGATAAAAATATATAAAGATATGGAATGACATGATGTTATTTTATGTTGTACCTTACATAATCTGTCAAGTTGATGTCAGCCTGTTAGTAATTACTTTAACAGTTCTTGTTTCTATTTTAAATTATTTTCCCATCATAACACAATCGATTTCTTCCAGCATCTCAGTAATCACAACATGTCAATTCATTTTTATTATGTATAAGAAGTAAGCTTGTGCTATTTTAGTATCAATATAAAATGTCTTGAAGTAAATGTTCATGAGTTTCTCTGCTGAAAGCCGTCGTAGTGTTGAGGTGCAAATTCTTTGTTTAGCTGAGCATGATCTGTAACTCAGAATTTCTTCTGTCTCCATTCCTCGAATACACAGACAGTATTGATCAAACCACACATACTTATTGAACAGATCTATAGTACTAACAGCTCAAAATAAAAGTTATGTGCATTTTCTGAATACAGTTAACACTCCTGTATTATCAATGAAATTAAAAATCCCTAGGCTTGAATTGGTAAGTAAATCTCAATAATATGTTTATCAGGTAATGGAATTGTAATAACTTTATTTTTTCCATATTATTACAACATTCTCTTAGGTCAAATACCTATAGTTTGAACTGATCTCTAAAGTAGTTACTGTTTTTTATGAGATATTTCAGTCATAAATTTAAAATTAAGGTTAAAAGATGTTCACGTTCACCACCAAGCATTGTGGATATTGGGATGAGCAAGTCATCCAGTCCTTGGAGTCAATGTACATATGCTGTAATGCTAGAAACTGACTATTAATAAACAGCTGGACTACAGTGTGATAAGTACATGCTCAGAGAAACACAGTGTACTGCAGATCATGATTTATAAGAGCAAATTTGGAATAAAACATATTGCCAGTTAGGGGAATTGTCAAATAAATTATAAATGAATTACTGTAGTTTACTATAACTATTCTGGATCCTTTAAATATGATGTCTTCTAATATGTGTACTGTGAAAAAGATGTACACAATAAAGCTGTTATGAAGAAAGGCAGGAAGAATGTATGAATTCTATATTGTCTCAGTTACACACACATATATCAAAAGGAAGAGAGAGAAATTGTAGGGGAGGGAAAGCATAGATGCTATTGTGGGCTGGTTGTTTAGATCTTGTGAGTGGAGAAGCAAAGGCAACAGAAAGAAGGCAGCATGTCATGAAGGAGAGCAGAGCAGAGAGGGGTGTAGCTCCAGATTGAAAGAAACTCTGAGTAATAGCAGCCCTGGTTCCAAATACCTGATTCCAGTTCCTCTCAAGTGCAGTAGTTGTAATTACTACCCGTGAGTTTGGTAAAACCTCCTTGAATCTTTAATATGTTCCCATTTTACTTAAGTTACATTTATTTTCTATTACTTGTAGTCAAAAGAGTTTTAGCTAAGACAGGTGAACTTTTTCAATGAATAGATAAAGTGTAAAAGTCACTACTCCTCAGGATCTTATATGTTCCTTGTATTCTACCATTTGATGCCCAACAAGAGCTTGCAGATGTGTTTGCTTAGTAATCTCAAACGACTCTCCTATCATGACAGTAATTACCTTTCAAATGTAGGGTGTATGTTTCTAAATTTTACTTGAAACCCCAATTGCTACTTTTCAGTCTCTAAGAAGGCTGAATTTCTAGAGGGAGCTCCCTTGAATTGCAAAACATATTCCTGGAGTACCACTGAACTTTCTATGATCATGTAAAGGTTCTTTTTGTGCTGTCCAGTATGGTGGTCACCAGACATAGGTAACAATTGAGCATTTGAACTGTAGCTAGTGTGATTGGGGAACTAAATTTTTAACTTTTTAAAATTTTAATGACACTAAAAACAAATAACTACATGTGTCTAGTGGCTACTATATTAGACAGCACAGGCTTAGCATGTATATATACCTAGGAAAAGTAGAGATATAATCAGTGCTACACTGGTGTTAAAAATCACAACTGTCTCTCATTTGCTTGTGCACATTGGATGTCTCCTGCTTTGTGAGATTTTAGCAGATACATCACAAATTGAATCTTTAAAATAATGTCATATATTCAAAAATATGGAAAATTTTAAAGAAATTTTGAGTAGGCTTCGTATCTCAAATAATATTAGTTCTACTAAAAAAAAGCAAAAGAAAAGGTAGGAAAAAAATCAAGCAAGCAGGAAAGAAAAAGCAAAAACATATCAAAGAGTAAGCAATAAATAATGAGTTTTTACTCTCTTCTAGGGAAATACTGTTTGTTTAGAAAATCAAATAATATAAATTTTGAAGATCTGTCTGACAAGTCCATTGTAGTTAATAAACCACTATTGTCAAACACAACTTATAAACATTTTTAGACAGTTATTTCTGATCTCAAGAGTTGGTGAAAAAGGACTTAGAATAAATAAACTTAGAATAAATAAAACAAAAATCATAGCATATAATAAGAGGAAATGATTAATTTTTTAAAACTAGTAAGTGCTGTAATAATTCCAAAGAGGGAAAAATATCACTGTGGCACAGGTGGCCTAAAAAATCATAAATGAAATTTAGGAAGGACCTAGATAACCGGCAAGGTGAAAAAGAGAGTTTTTAGAAGGGAAAACATAGTAGAGGATGGATAGTGAGATCTGTAGGGCTATACAGGTGCCAGTGGTGGAAAGGTGGGAGAAGAAAGATTGCAGACACACACTGGATTAATTCAGGAGCACTGAGGGGTTTATATTTCATTTCATAGGCAATGTAAGTGTTAGAATTGATCAGTATACCTAGGGTTGACCATTTAACAGATGCAGACATGACTAGTATCTCTACTATGGGTTTCTTAAGAATTCTTTCTGCAACTCAGTCAGACTTATTTTGTTTTATAAGTAATAATAAAGTTGATCCTTTCAAAAATAAAATATTTATTGGGTATAAAAAATGAATGCTAAGCTGCTTCTTTTTATAACTAAAGAAATGCTTTCCAAACAATTTTTGTATTTGGAAGGAAGTCTGCAATGCAGCTACTTCAGAAGTTGGTCAGAATTTTGTTTTGTTTTGTTTCAAAGTTAGTGCTTTAACTGAGCTGTTCCTGAAAATAATTTTTGTGCCAAATGTGAGAGAAAAAGAAACAGAAACTTTATCTGGTTTGGAAACCAGATTAGCTAAAACGTTGTGAATTAACATTGCTTCAAATTCACTCACATTTATTACATACGGTGCTGCTTACATTTAATGAAATGGCAGTTTTGTGCAAAAGCATGCAGAAGTCCAACAAGAAGAGATAAAATAAAATTGAAATACACTGTAGGAGGCAAAGAGATAAGGTCCATGTTTTAATATTCAGTCTTAAATAAGTCTGTAAGTAAATAGCAAAAACCAAGAGGTTTTTCTGCATTCTTAAAGGTGTGCAATAGAACTTTGTGTGATAGTTGAGGTACTTTGTGCCCATCAGTAGCTACTAGTTATATGTGACTAGTGAATATTTAAAATGTGACTACTGGGACTAACTGAATTTTTTATTTTATTTAACTTTAATGTAAATTTAAATAGAGTAAGTTATGTAATTTTATTTATGTAGACAGCCAATTCATATCACATAGGCCAAATAGATCAATAATTAGGAAATCTGAAGGGCCAAGTTTAAGTCTTGAAATTAGTAGCATCATAGTATCTTCCCCTTTAAGTGTGTCTCATTTATGCTAAAATAATTTGGGAATTATGTATAGAGAAAACTTCCTTTCCAATCTCCTATCCCTTCCGCTCATTGTAACTTTTTTTTTTAACAATAAATTAATTCCTTCAGACTGTGAAAAGACACTGTAAGGAGAAAGCAAATTTAACAATAGACTTGATGGTGACCCATAGGGACTAAGAATGAAAAATATGTGTGATAGATAATATTAGAAGTGGGGCTTCCCTGGTGGCGCAGTGGTTGAGAGTCCGCCTTCCGATGCAGGGGACACGGGTTCGTGCCCCGGTCCGGGAAGATCCCACATGCCGCGGAGCGGCTGGGCCTGTGAGCCATGGCTGCTGAGCCTGCGCATCCGGAGCCTGTGCTCTGCAACGGGAGAGGCCACAGCGGTGAGAGGCCTGTGTACCGCAAAAAAAAAAAAAAAAAAAGTGGTAATATCTAGTATCTACAGAGTCGTCCATTGAATTCCTATTTAGGAACCAGTAGGTGGCTTCTTATGAAAATAATTTTTATGTGAAATCAGAATGTTTTAAAACACAAAAATTCTTAATTTTATTTGTAAAAATAACACTGTTTTTAGAAGTTCAAATCACAATGATAGAATTCATGAAACAAAATGGTATTGTGATAGGATTTTATTTTGAATAAGAAGATGTGAATATACATATATTTTGAAATCCAAGACTACACATTAAAATTCAGGTATATTCATGATGCATATATACCTACGTAAGTTTTTTCTTTAAGAGTAAAAAAGAAAGGTAAAATATTCCTGGATGTCAAAGGGTAAATGAAATAACTCAGTTTTAAAAATATTTTCTGACATAGATAACTTTTAAACTAAATACTGGCACAAAAATCCCTAATAGATGACAGCAGAGCTGTACCCTGTTTCTCTCTGCCATTGACGTGTGTGTGTGTGTTGTGGCTATACCCTCATGTGAATGTTCTGAATCTCTTGTGTATTTGTGTGCAGGTTTTATAGTCAGAGTTTGTTTAAACCCTAATCCTGATTCTTTTAATCTGTGTGACATTGGGTAAATTGTGTTACATTGTATACTCAGGGAAGATTTTGGAATGAGATTGGTAAGAGCCTGAAATATAGGTCATTCTTTCGGTAGAATCTAAGTATCTAACCTTCTGAGCTCATATACTGGTACTGCAAGTACAGAACACAAGGGAAATAATGTATGGATTAGGGAAGTGGAGATAATTTGTAAATTGACCAAAAAAAATATGATCAGAACAAAATCCCTAAAATGAATAAAATAAAGGGAGAAAAGGGATAATAAGACAATGAGAGATACATTAAAGAAGTGATTAAGGAAAGATGTAAGGCAGAAAATGATGGAGACTCAGATGTCACAAAATTTATGGAGGGGTGTCTGTTGATATTTATTAAGTTTGAATTTCTGACATAGTGATTTGTATGACACAGCTATGTTAAGCCCTGGAATTTGCAAAAGAGAAAGAATCAAGAGTTCTGAAAATCTGAAACTAAGGAGAAGTTTGTGCCAGTCATTTAAATTAAAGGTTATCTTCTTAAACACAAAGAGGTCAGGATGCTACATGGCTTACTATTTGGGGTGGAGGGAGGAGTGATGTGAATGAATAGATCTAAGTACATCTGGGCTGGACTGTGGGGAAGCATGCTCCTTAACGGGATCATCAATGGTAAATCATTTTGTTGTGTAGACTAAGGGCATGGATGTTCTTTGAAGTAAGACTGTGCACAGATGACTTCAGCCCTTCCTCTCTATGTGATTTTGAACTGAGTTCAATATATTTTTTGATTCCTCTTTTTCTTGGTGTGAGGTTGTTGGATAGATAAATCTCAGTACATTTGAACTCCACTTTGGAGCTTGCTATTTAAATACAACAACTCGTGTGGTCCAATGGTTTAGAACATTATATGCTTTAGATCAAGATTATTTCAGTTGGAATATTACTTCAACAGTTACTAGCCATACGACATTGAGCAAATATATCTCAGCCCCAGTTGTATGATCTGTAATATAGCCATAATAGATATAGTTAACACATGAAGTGGAGGATTAAATGAAATAATTCACATAAAGTTTTTAACAAAGTGCCTGACATATCTGCATACTCCAAAATTACTCCCTATAACTTTATAAATATAACTTATAGATTATATAGTTACCCATTACTTTATCTTTGTAAATATGAATGTCATTACATAAGGTACCTGGACCCATTAATGAACTGTTTCTTACAATTTATTTTTAGTTATCTAAATCATGTAATACATGAATGCTAGGTTTATATAGTAGCTCACAAACAATTTTTGTACCTTAAAGGATCTGAAAATAGCTACAATTTAAAACAAAAGACAATATTTAATAAGAAATAAAGAAAACCAGCAAGTAAAGGAATCAGCAAGAAGAAATAGAATGAAAATGACACAGTGGTTTCTCTTAACCAGAGTCTACTTATTAACTCAGAGAAGAACTTAAGAGCTTTATTTTAAAGTTTGTTTCTCGATTTTAATAATATTTTGTTGCGTATGTGTATGAAGACAAAATTTCAGTTTTGCAACAGAAAGGTATTTCATAAAATATATAGTTAAATTACAGTTTCTCAAAATGGTGTCCATGAATTTTATTCTTTGCTTCTTTAAAAGATACCACATATTTATTCAATTATGAGAAAAAAATGTCAAAATGACTCCAACTCTATTTCAGATGGTTAGGAATTGTGCATTTTATAATGGGATCACTGTGAATAAGACAGGCTATGTACGAAAGCAAAGAGAAAAAAAGAAAAAGAGGATATGTAGATTCATCACTTATATGTTTTCTATTTTTAGCATATAAATTTCAGCCAGTCAGCATTTTCTTCTGGGCAGGCATTCCTGTGAATTTTTTTGCCAAGCCAGGTACCAACATCGCCTGCCCAGGGAACTTCCCAGCTCCTTCTCCAATCATTAAAGGAACCCTAGGGAAAGAAACAGAAAATATATTGAGAAGATTAAAAACTTGTCATAATTTGAGTAAACTTATGTTGGGGAATCCTGCTACTTGGTTTCTTAAAGTAAGGTATCATTTAAGTAGAAGAATTATACAGTATTCTTGAAAACTAACAAACACATTTTTTTCTAAAGGGATACATTTTTATTTTTAAAAGCAAACACCTGTTTCTTTGGTTAAAAAAGCATACTTTCAAGATTGTTTACAAAGGAAAGATGCATACACACACACATACATATATACAAAACATTTAAGTATTTTCAGCTTCTTACCAACTTTACAGTATACCAACTTTAAAATTTACATAAATAAAGGCTGATTAAACATAACAATCTGAAAATAAACAAAAATAATTTTTAAAGAAATAAACTTTAAAAAAAATACAGGTGAAACTTGAACAATACAGGGATTAGGGGCAGCAATCCTCTACACAGTGGAAAATCTGTGTATAACTGATAGTTAGTCTTCAGTATATGTCCCTCCTTATTTGCGTTTCCTCCATATCTGTGGTTCCACAACCCTAGATTCAACCAATGGTGGATTGTGTTGGGCTTTTTTCAATAGCAAATAGTATTTGCTATTGAAAAAAATCTGTGTATATGTGGACCCTCATAGTTCAAACCTGTGTTGTTCAAAAGTCAACTGTATTTCAAAGAGAATTATAATTCTTTAAAAATTGTTTTTGAGCTCCACCCTACTGGAGCTGTATCCCCAGCGTAAGTAAAATACATAACCCATTACATAGCAGAAAGGATAAGATCATTTTTATATTTACATTATGAAAAGTATTTTCATCCTTACTGATATATTTCATTAACTAACAGCATGGCCTAAAACCTTTCAGTCGTTTGATTTTTGATTCGTAAATGAAATCTTTCTTCTTTACCTCGTAGCCCCCCCCCAAAAAAAAAGAATAAGAAAAAGTATATACAAATATGTATAAAGCAATGTCCATCTGCATCAACGAACAAAACAAATGAGGAAGAGCTAAAAAAAGCCTTGAAGGTCAAGCAGAGTTATGAGGAAAGCTTTAAAGCGGGCTTCTGGTTGCTGATCTCAGCTAAAACTAGCACAAAACAATTCCTTAAAGTTTGTTACAAATCTTGAGCCAGAAAGACAACAGTCCTTTGTTTGGAATATCAGGAAACTGAACAGACTAGCTTTGGGAGCTTTTTTTTTTTTTTTTTTGGTACGCGGGCCTCTCACTGTTGTGGCCTCTCCCGTTGCGGAGCACAGACTCCCGGACGCGCAGGCTCAGTGGTCATGGCTCCTGGGCCCGGCTGCTCAGCTGCATGTGGGATCTTCCCGGACCAGGGCACGAACCCATGTCCCCTGCATCGGCAGGCGGACCCTCAACCACTGCACCACCAGGGAAGCCCCGCTTTGGGAGCTTTTAATAACTGATTTGGCAGCAAGACGCTTAGGAGAATAGACTAATGATAACTCACATGAATCACCATGGGTGTGGCAAACACAAGACTTCTGCAGTGCGAGCAGCACGTGGCTGCCGATCTCTGATGGATGAGGAAAAGTAAAGGCTAAAAGAATCCATTTACACACAAAACCCTGTGTTACATGAAACTTCAAAATGAAACAGGAAGAATTACTGACAGTGGCAATGTAACCCTGACCATAGCATCTCTATCAAAGAACATAACAAAACAAAAACCTGCAAAGAGAACTCAAATGATGAAACATAAGAATATTATTTCCAGATATACATTGCAAGTCCCAGAGTTTTTTTAAAAAAATAACATAGAACTATTTGGGGCACTTGAGAAAATTCTCCAGTCACTTGAGGGGACAAAAATCATGTTAGTCTCAAACATCTTCCTAATGACATTCAATTTTAGGATTTAGATGATTAATTCTTAAAAATTTCTGAAAGTTTGGTTTTGTTATTTTACACCCAGCCAAACATCCACTCAAGTACTAAAGCAACAGATTAAAGTTTTTTAACATTCAGAAATTCAAGGAGATACTTCCTGTGAGCTGATAAGAAAGGTCTAGAAGATAAACTTTAGCCAAGCAAGTGATGGAGAAAGAAACTGCATCAAATAAATGGCACGATGATTGAATTCTTTTAACCATAGAGCAAGAATTATAGTAAATATGTGATTTCAGACTATTCAAATACATGGAGACTTTGTGGGGAAAAACTGATATAGCTTATAAGGTTTTAGAGAGGAGAGGACTAGGTAAGTGAGAGATAGTTCATTTTTTATAGTCAAAATAAATAAATGAATAAATAAAATTTTAAGCTTATAAGCATTTTTATAGATATAAGGTAAAAACAGAAAAATTATATGCTCAGCTAACCAAATGGATGATGAGGTAAAATAGGGTAGAATAATTGGAAATACACTAACCCTAACTGGAAATATCCTGATTGCTTATTGCAGAAATTAAAAAATTATTTTTTAAGAAATGGCGAATTAATTATATTATATACTTGATATGTGACATCTGTTTGTTGTTGAGAGGACAAAAAAATCCACACAAAACAAAGCAAATCAACATAGCCCATAGGGTGAAAGATTACAAAATATTTTCAAAAACCATTCAGAATAAAAATATTATTACAAATTAAAGATCAAACAAATTTGTTATATAAATGAATAAAACCATTAATAAACAGAAGATGATTCTTACTGGTTCACAAATTAAAACATAAGACACAAAAGGATGAGCAAATTATTACAAATCATGGTCAATGCCATTATTATTCAAAGAAAACAGATAAAATGAACAATGAAATTTTATATTATATCTATCAGATTGGCAAAAATTCAAAAGAATCTTAATATCTGTTGCTGTTAGTGTGCAAAGAAAGTGATAAACTCATATTTCTGGTTAGAATATAAGTTGCTTTAGCCTTTTAGGAAAAATTGTGGCAACATCTAATAAAAGATATGACCTAGCAATCCTATTTTTGGAAAATTTTACCATAGAATTAAAAATACACATACATAAGGATATATGTACAAGGGTATTTACTGTGTTATTAATCATATTGGCAAACATAAGATAAAATAGGAAACAAAGTGAATGGTCATTAAAAGGGATATGGTTGAATCCCTTATTTAAAAGATAGCTTATCTGCAAATAGTAATATTACTCAATATTTTAAAAATTAATTTATAGGTATGTCAATTGAATCAGGTTTTTCCATGATATAATTATGGAATATATATTTCATATATATGTGTGTGTGTATATGTGTATATATATATATATATATGAGTGGAGGGAAGGGTAGAGAGGCAGGCAAGGAATGAATATGCTTGAAAAATATGAAAGAAAATTCAGGATACATGTAAACTGTTCACTTGAGTGACCTAGTGACCTAGTGGAGAAGGTGTTGTGGATGGAATTTATTGTGGAAAGAGGATAGGTGACAGGGAATGCAATAGAAAAAAAAAAGGTAAAGATTACACCCCAAACACATCTTGCATGATACAATCCAAATTATGAAATCATCAGGTTATATATGTATAGGCATATCTGCATTTAAATATTAATATCTGGATAGTCAACGTCATGCCAAGTAAATACAAACAAACAAAAAACCAGGGCTTTCAATCTCAGACACTCTTGAATTTAGAGAAAAAGCTTTGGGGACTTTAAAAATGGATCTTTAGTATGTCAAAAGTTGCACAATCACGATTAAAATTAAATGACAAATCTAGAGAAAAAATATAATTTTAGCTAAGATTATTGAACACTGAAAAGTTTGATAATTTACTGTTTGGCCGGAATATGGGAAATACTAGTGGAAGTTTGAGTTGGTAAAACTTCTCTAGAGGACAACTTAATAACATCTTTCAAAATTAGGGCTTCCCTGGTGGCGCAGTGGTTGAGAGTCCGCCTGCCGATGCAGGGGACACGGGTTCGTGCCCCGGTCCGGGAAGATCCCACATGCCGCGGAGCGGCTGGGCCCGTGAGCCATGGCCGCCGAGCCTGCGCGTCAGGAGCCTGTGCTCTGCAACGGGAGAGGCCACAACAGTGAGAGGCCTGCGTAACGCAAAAAAAAAAAAAAAAAAATTAAAATTGTACCACATTTCAACTCACCAGTTTCACTTCTAGTAACTCATACTTCAGATATGAATTTATATATATATAAAATAATGTTTAGTGTGGTGTTGTCTGCGATAGTAAAAGTTTGGAAACAATCTTAATGTCCACTGACAGGGGAATGTTTAAATAAATCACGTTAACATCTATGCAGTAGAATGCTCTGCATTCTTGCAACAAGTCAGGTGGATCAAATGTATTGATACGGAACTATCCTTGGGATATATTAAGTGGGAAATGCGCAGAATAGTGTGTATAATATGCTATCATTTTGACAGAAAGCAAATATGTAAAAAAATACAAATATGATTGTAATAACTGGTTGGTCTGGGTAAGGGAGTTGTGTGGCTAGAAAACAGGAGTAGGAAGGGAATCTATTTTTCATGATATACATTTTTACAACGAATTTTGTATCATGAATAAGTATTAACTTATTCAGAACTTAAGATAATTTATTGTTATAAATACATAATTTTGTTGCTCAAAATAAAATAGTGTATTTCTATGTATATCCCAATATTTAAGTGTTTCTCAAAGTTGTCCCTTTTAAGAAAGGGTTGTTTTTACAGCGGACTTTTAGTATAACTGTTAAAAAATTGAGGCGGGTCTCTATTACCTAAAACAGAAAAAAACTGAAGATACAGAAGAGTATGTGTAGTTTCATTCTGTGTAAAAATGTATACAAACACATAGATGTATATGTGTTAAAATTCCAAAAAGGGTACTCATGAAAGTATGAACAGTGGCACTTTCTGGGGAGTGGAACTCTTAACTATACTTGGGATTGAGAGGATTGGAGAGAGACATTTATTGATTACTTTATATCCTGTTCTGTTTGAATTTTAAATATGAGGCACGTCTTTCTTTTATGAAATAAGGGAGGGAGGATGGAAAGAAGGAAGCAAGGGAGGGAGGGAAGAAAGAAGGATGAGGTCACAGAGAATTATCCTACTCCAAAACAATGAGCAAGTACCCTTCTCCAAGACACCAGACTTTTGAAAGTGACAAGTTTGTACTCAGTTGTTGCTCAAGGTCTCTTAAGGAGTCTTTGTTAAAGAAAACAACATCCTTTTATTTGATTAAATATGTGTGTTAGAGATAACACCTTTGGAATATGAAAGACATAATGAAATAATAATTTGCTGATAAGTATCCTCACCAAAGGACACCTTGTTGGAATTCAAGAAGAGTTGCCGAGCAAGAATTTTATTTACATTATTGAATGGAATGCAGTCCTCAAGTCTCTGAAGCACAAAACCTAATGCCTAATTTAAAGAATAAATTTGTGTAAAATGCTGATTAGGTCATTATCAGAATATGCCATTAAAATACTATTAAGGGGGCTTCCCTGGTGGCACAATAGTTGGGAATCCTCCTGCCAGTGCAGGGAACACAGGTTTGAGTCCTGGTCCGGGAAGATCCCACATGCCGCAGAGCAACTAAACCCGTGCGCCACAACTACTGAGCCTGCGCTCTAGAGCCCATAAGCCACAACTACTGAGTGTGCGTGCCACAACTACTGAAGACCGTGTGCCCTAGAGCCCGTGCTCCACAACAAGAGAATCCACCGCAATGAGAAGCCCACGCACCGCAACGAAGACTAGCCCCCGCTCTCCACAACTAGAGAAAGCCTGTGCGCACAGCAATGAAGACCCAACGCAGCCAAAAATAAAAAAATTAAATAAATAAATTTTTAAAAAGTGCTATTAAGGTTTTTCTCTTTGCTAACCTTCCCTTTTACTAACTTGAAACATGGAACAATACTGTCCCATAGAAATGTTTATAATTTGAACCCCAGCTTTTTACTCAAGTATTAAAATCAAATGGCAGCCTATAAACTAAAGCAAACTATAACTATATCTTTTGATCTCAACAGGTGGTCTATTTAGTCTATAAATTCATTTTAATGACCAGCATACATCATTTAAAGTATACTTTAAGGTTTTTTTTTAAACTTCTTATGCAGATACAGCATTTAGTCTCATAACTGAATAAAAATATATACATTGTCGAAAACAATTTATAACTTAATGAAACTATTACTAATGCATTCAGGATAAACTTTGTCAATTACCTACATTTCGAGTTTTTCGTTTTCTTCTGTCAGGTATTCAATGAACTTTTCTAGAAATGCACATGTTTTCTTATTTTATATTCCTAAAACATATATTCCAACAGTAGACAAAATGTACAAACATTGAAGGCACTAAATAAGAAGGCAATAGCAGAATAAAAATTCAAAAGAAGATGGAAAATACCTTTAATTTTCAATTATGTAAAATCCACCTGTCAGAGGTGCCTTGAGAGTTTCAGCTTAGTATTCGTTTTCCAGTCAGGTCTCTGTGTTCACTGCAGTCTCATCCTTCTTCTTCCATTAGCTTTGATAAACAAGAATTATAAACCTTTAAAATTCAATCTCACCATTCAACATTTACTGATTCTAATTTAATTCTTTGAAGATACTCATCAGTTTGCTTTCGTTTTTTCTCTTATTCTGCCATTGCTCTAATAGATGTTTCAATTAAAAATAAATCCTGGAGTCTGAGCAGATAGCTCAATTAGAGGTTGACTAACAGAAACCAATACTCTTCACCCCACAGCAGAGATTGCAGTATGACGTAACAGCCAGAAATAGTTATATATTTCAGGATGTAGGAATGTAGGCTGGATTCTATGTAATTAGAAAATATAAGCTAAATTTGAATACTATAAAATAATTTATAGAATATGAGATTACACAGCTATGCAGGCATAACTTGTATTTGTGGCCATTTGTAAATCCAGATGGAATTTTGAGTTTATAGGAAGAAAATTAAAATATTTATTTTAGTGATATTATATTATTTTGAGTAAATCAAATCTCTCTTTCAGCACTCTTTCATTCAAATATGTGAAAACTTTAAACATTTCCCCCCGGCTATCTTCTCTTTTTAAAATCTGGTTATTTCCATTTCCTCTAATACTCAATTGGCATAGTTTTTAGACTTTTCACCACTCATTTTTAGAAATTTTCATGTAATCAATGCTCCTGTTAAATTGGGGCACATGGGATTCACCAATCATTTGTGGTATGATTGGCCCACGGTATCATGGCATTAGTCTATCCCTCTGAGAGGCAGATAGAATAGTGGCTAAGAACATAAACTCTGAGTCAGACTGACAGGCTTTGAATCTTGGTTCCGTCCTGTCTCAGCTGTGGTTTCTTAATCCACAAAATGGAAAAAACATAGTACCGTCTACATAGGGTGAGGTGGAGACTGAGTGAGTTGACATAAACCAAGCACTTTGAATTGTATCTAATATACAACAAGCACTATATAAGCCCTTATTTTAATCCTGGATATTTTATCCCTAAAATCTAAGCTAAAAAAAAAAAATTATTATTGTTTGCCTCCTATTGGAAGGGAGGTACACATTCAAATTCATATTGACTTATTATACGCCTATAATAAAAAAGCTAAAATTCTTTGCATATTTTTACATGAGTTACTGGTAAGCCAGGACTCCTTTTCCTCAAATGTATACAAGAATTCCTGAAAATACAATGAAATTGTGTATAATTCTTAATTTACTCAGAAGGAATGAAAAAATTCTGATCTGTGTTCACTTAGAGTCTTACTGGTGTTTTTGCTCCAGCCTTGGTTTGATGACTACACATTCTTTAAAATATGAAACAAATTATGTTTTATTTTATTTGATCTTATTTGTTTACCACTGTTCTAGCTTTGTGATAGATTAAATTGGGAGAAAAATCAACAAATCTTTTTATAGTTTAAAATAAAGGTTCATGTCCTGTATTTTTCCAAAGTAGGGCGGCCTCATTTTTTATGAATAGGAGACACGCCTGGTGTAGAAACTGTACTGAAGTTACTAGGGAGAAATCAGGTCAAATAATAGGCATTCTTTTGAATTCTGCATGAATATTTGTTCATTTGTGATTTAGTAATATTTAAGTATAGGAAATATATGTAACTATGTTTTCTAGTATCTGAAATATTAGAAGAGAGACTGTTTCAGGTGCTGCTGGATCAAAATGTAATTGCATTTTTATAATGGGTGAATCATAATTATTATTCATAGGATGATTACTGCTGTTGCCATGACGACAATTATCTTTAATTGAGGTAGGCACATTTTGAATGACATGTTAAACCAAGAATCAAAATTATTAAAGTGGGCTGGCTAGTTTTTCTAAATAAAATGTAGAGGTGATGAGAATTGATGCAGATACTCCCAAAGTAACATGCAATCTTTCATGAATATCCACATGTAGAATTAGCAGATTTCTCCTACTTTCCACTTTGCCTAAGTGCCTTACTGTCACCAATCCCAGCCTCATCCTGTATACAAAACTAACATTAACCTAGTAACTCTGTGGGTAAATGTTAGTCTATATCTCGCCCTATGATTTCTCTTTCTGTCTTTTACCATTTTCACGTTTTTACTATTACCTTTTTTTTCCTCCTATTTTATCATTCCCTGTTTCGTAAATTCTACCTCAGGAAATTTATTTTATATGTGAAGATAAAATCTGCTCAAGAGCTAAACTTTTCCTTTGTCAAAACCTTGAATTAGACCAAGGCTTAAACATATGGATTGTTCTCAGTGAGGAAGCTAAAGTGATATAATTATCTAAAACAGAAATGTCAGTCTCTGGCATTCAGTACTAGACTTATTTTAAACATTGTGGTGTGCATAAAAATCACTTTAAGAGCAGGTTATAATCAAGACACAATAGATCCTACCCTATTTGACTTTGGTTCTACCAATTTGGGAGGATCTGTTAATCTTCATTTCAAACAAATCTCTAGTATATTGTTATATAGGTAGCTCTGGACACTTCTAAACAAAAATGATCTAAGAAGACGGAGCTCTGGAGTTAGCTCTGGCTTGATGATTGGGCTGTTACATAGAACGACAACTAGGGAAGTGTGGGGACTGACTGTGCCAGAGCAGGGCCTTTCCAGTTCTTTAAACTCTTGGTCCTTTACTGACTACAGTTATTCAGCAGTTGATGCAGAAAGTTGAAACACTGAGGTAATTGTATTCCTGGAAATTGCTCTATATATTTCATAGACCCCTAGCCTGTTGGTACATAGAAAGTGCTGAGCTGTTTCCAATCTAAAGGGGCTGGGGTGATGCAAGTTTTCTTTCTTAATGTTACAAAAGTATTTCACCCTTAATAATAAGCTTGTTACACAATAGAAAAATGAAGCTTCTAAGGAACATATTCCAATCGATGAGTTTAGTGAAATCCCAAACATGTTCATTAATTGAGTTTCTTACTTCGTTTCCTGACATGAAGCCTGGATGCCTCTTCAGCCATATACGTGACATACTTTCCCCAAATAGTTGGGCAGTATAGACCATATAAGAATGTGCCTTTTAGGAAGCTGACATAAATTGCCATTGATGGTGAACCAATAATGAATCTAAAATACTTGTAATTTAGCCTGTAATCAAGTTCTTGCCAAAAGATAAAGGGGTATAATGCGTTCTTGGAATTCTTTGTTGAGGCATACTATCTCAGTCTGAAGATGCTTTCAACTGAGAAAGAGAATTAGGAAAGGGCTCATAAGCTGAAGATAAGAGGACCTCAGTCAAGAAGGTACTAGGACTCTATTAATCTGGGGTTAAAAGTGAGGCAGTTACTAGCGTATCATAACAAAATAGGGACCTAAAATCAGGTATTTAAAAGTGAAGTAAAATAAAATCCAGAATCCTGCAAATCAGGTAGTCATTTTAAAACCAGCAGTTATAATACAGAAGGGAACCTAGTAACACGTGGTTTATCCAAAAAATTCTTTGTATTTCTTGCCAACTTTAAAGACTAGTGATCAGATGTGCACACTTCAGGCCCTACTGTGTATGAAAGGAAATAATAACAGGATTTTGCAGAGTAAAAGGACAGTGCTAATATTTGTGCTTTTATCCTTAGTAGGACAAGGATAAGAGAGAATACGGAGGTTCTTCTGTAATATTTAAAGACGTAGAGTAGATCTGGATACTGAGAGATATGTCAAATTAAAACAGGTACATTTAGTGAAAATTAAAATACAGGAGAAAAGCAAAGCCTTACTTGGGGCAATTGCCTTAATGGAGTCTCATTGTCCAAGTTCAAATCCTACAGTTTGTAAGTATTCTCAGATAATTTTTTGGTGATTAATTGACGATAACAAAACTTACAGCAATTCTAAATCAGTAATAACTTACTGACTTAGAGAAATACTGTTGCTAGGAAGAACAGAGCGCTCACAGGCTCTGTAGCAAATTGCTTTCTGTAGAAAAGTCTATAAAAGTGTATTTGGGGATAACTGAGTCACAATGAGGAGAAGTAACTGGATAAATTGGGTGAACTTCAAGGCTGGTGCATTGTGCTGTGAAACCTCATGACTCTATCTCCACTGCAGAAATATAATTGTAAAATAAACTAGAATCATCTTGTCAACTACCTCGGAGTCCTCCTCTGTCAACTGTATTCTCCTGAGATTTCCCTTTTTCTAGGTTCCAATCACACAATTATTGAAATCTCTTTTTTTCAGATATGAACACGTAATTGATATTTTTTTCTTTTACCTGGGTTAGGTTTTGATGAGATTAATAATGTGAATCATTCTTTCAGCCGATGTTTAAGAGTCAACCCTTTTTCTAGGAGCTGGGCTCCTCAAATTTCAGATTCAGTTCACTGGGCAACTTGTTCCAGATCTGGGTGTTCTGTTGAGGGCGCCAGAGGCAACATTCTGAGAAATGCTGCCCTAAGGAATCTGTAGATAATTAATCTCACCCACAGTGTGTGGTTTCACAACTTGAAGTCTGAGATTTGTTAACATTACTCTGAAGGCTGTTTTGCTAGCGAAATTTTTTTAAAAAATGGCATTTACTCATGGATAAGAATATCTTTAATACAGAACTTTAAACGTGATTACGTTTGTCTCTAGACAAGTAAAAATCCCAAGTGAATCAAATACCTCTTCTCCTATTATGAACAGAGGGTAGTATTTAGTCCTCAGCCTGGAACTGTGTTAATATCATTAAGTCAGCTTTACAATTTGGGAACTAATCTTATAAACCATGGAGTTCAAAGTGGGTCTCTTATAGGAGAGGGGACTGGGTGATTTGCCCATAGTAACACAGTTATCAGACCTGGGTTTGAACCCAAATCTCATGATGTTACTTTGGTCATTTTTAAACCATCACATATTAAGGAGCCAGAGGGGAAAATGTATAAAATGCCAAACTACTGTCAAAGGTAAATGTAGTTTTAAACTGATACAACATCACAGCTTTTTGCATTGACCCAGACTCTAAGAAAATTTCAGCATGGACAGTATCAAATGTATTTTAAGTCCACTTTTGAGTAAACATGTCCATAGAAACAATAATAATTTATTTCACTCAGGACAGAGAAATTTACAAAGATAAACAAATGGTAAAATGACTTAGGGGGACTAAAAGTTGTTATATATTAGACTGAGTCATTTGAGTTTTCTAGAAATAAGCATATTTACTATAATCCTATCTAAAAATTTGGAGAAATTAATCCAAAATAGTTAATCTACATGTTGCTTATTTATCTATGATGTTTAATTAATTAAAATATTTCCTAAGTGTTTGCAAAATATTATACTGTATGCTTTAGGATAAGTATGCTTTGAGCCCAAAGAAATTAGATAACGTATTTTAAATTTCATTCCTACCTAACAAATGACGGCTCCTCGATATGTACTTCTTTCGTCAGGGCATATGTAAAATTGTAGAACACACGCCCTAGTTTTTAAGAGTTTATCTATGAGTTATAAACAGATACATAATGAGAGAAAACACATAGAAATTCATAAATTTTAAAAGTCAGTGTATGTTACTTTTTACTTCAGAAAGATAGATAATAGTTGATATAGAAGTTCAAAGAGTAATAAAAGACCTCCAACTTGCCAGGAATTAGGAAGGTTCTGAGAAAGCAGTGAGTACAGGCTAAATTGAAATCTAAATCTTTTATTGAAGAAGAGGAGTGAGTAATCCAGTTAATCGGTGGTAACTTTGCAGTGTCACCAACGTGAGCCAGACCAGACACATTAGGATAAATTTTGTAGGACTTTGAATTCTGGGCTAAGGATTTTAACTTTCTTCTTGAATACTTTTACTTGGACCTGGACAGACTATTGAGTCATATAAAGTTGTAACTGAATCATTTTAAATTCAAAGTTTTCACTTTCTTTGCAGGTTATAAGTCCATCATATTTAGCGTAAAACTAATTGTTTTTATCACAACAAAATCAATGAATACCATGTGTCCTTTCTTTCCTGATTATTTTTATACCTGTCAATTCTTGTGCAAAACTCAATTTATTTATATTTTGATATAAATTAGAGTTCTTTTTTTCAGAGTTTAAGAAAAGGTATTTTGACAGCTATTATAATTAGTGAAGGAAATGCTACTGATTTCTTTCCATTTGATTTCTGAAAATCAACAGATTTGAGACGGCATTACCAAAGATAAAATTTACCTTAATATACCTTGTACAAATAAGCTTGGTTTTGGTTCCATTCCCCTACTTACCCATCCCAGAAAAAGACACAGCTTAAAAAGAATTAAGTGTTAAGATTCAAAGGAGAGGCCTGTCATCCAGTAAGGAACTTGCTTATATTTTTTATATTAGACAAAAAAAGGCCTGATTTGTTTTTAAATTCTGTGTCAAAATTATTTCATCCTTCGAAATGTATGTTGTATGTAGTGATCTCACTGACAAATACTTTTTATCTTATTTCACTTTAACTCATTCCTGTTACCCTTATTTGGGCTTTTGAAGGTAGGAACTAAGGTAGAGCAAGTTGATTTATTTGATAAAGATGCTCGAAGGGTCGGGGGAACTCTACAGTGAGATGCCAAGTCCTGTTTTTGGAGGGTCAGGAAAAGGAACTGCCATTTATTCACATGAAGTAAACTGACAGAACTGGAAAGAAGAGAGAGGAGCGGGAGACAAGGAGTGGAAGAGAGAGGGAAGAGGGAAGAGAAGATTAGGAAAATGCAGTTCACTGTGAAGTGTGTAACACGAATGGTCTCTCCCTTCTCTCCTGTGGAATCTTTAGTAAATTCTGCTGTGCTGATCAGTGCTTGCGTATGAGTAACTTTATTTGGGAACACTAAAAGCATTCACAAAGGGGCCAACTAACATTTGAGTAAATTTTCATACTCTCAGAAATATCTCTTGAATGTGTATTGTGTGTCAAGCAGTCTCTGGGGATTGAGAGGCAATTAAAATGGACAGAGCGCTTCTCTCACATAGTGTGGTAGGCAGGATTCAAAGACAACCCCAATGTAATGACCCAAGCCCTTATATTATTCCCTCCTCCTGTGTGTGGGTGGGACTGTGAATATGATGGGATATCACTCCCATGGTTGGGGTACTAATTAGTTGACTTTGAGGTAATCAAAATGAAGATTATTCTGAATGGGCCTGACCCAGTAAGAAGAACCCTTTTAAGGCCCTTCCTACAAGAAGAGATTCAAAGCATGAGAAGGTCTGTGGAGGAGTCCACAGAGCAAGAACCTGAGGGTGGCATTTAGGAGCTGAGAGTGGTGATGAAACAACAGATAGTAAATACATGGGGACCTCAGTTACATGGCTGCAAGGAAATGCATCTTTCCAAAAACCTGAAGAAGCTTGGATGCAGACGCATCGAGCTGCTGCCTCGCCTTTAGCCTTGTGAGGCCGAGATTGAAGACTCCTGACCCGTGGAAATTGTGAGATAATAACTTTTTGTTTTTTAAGCTGCTAAACTTGTGGTAATTTGTTACCCAGAAATAGACATCTAATACATACTCTTGCTTCCTTCTCTCAGAGTCTTTCTGTTTCTCCGTAGTGTTATTATTATTATTAAAATTTAAAATTAAATTAAATCCTGAATATACATTAATGGGTCCCTCTAGCCCTGCCCTTGCAAATTTGGTGCACTGGTTAGGCAGACCAGATGGTTAATAATAACAGTTAGCATTTCCTGAATACTACTCATGCGAGATACTGTTTTAAGCATCTTCCATGTATTGACTCACCTAATCATCACAGACATTATAATTAACCTCCACTCTATGGATGAGGTAAGTGAGGTACAGAGAAGTTAAGTAATATGCCCAAGGTCACGCAGCTAGTAAGCTGCAAAACTAGGGTTGGAAAATCCAGGCAGTCTGGTTTTAGAGTGTTTGAATTTAACCATCCTCCCTCTCCTGATGCACCTTTAGAGGATAATACCTGAATAACTCCTAGCCACATCTGGATGTATAATATTGAGAAGTAAGAAGCTTCCTAAGTTCTGTGGTAAGTTGCAGAGGTTGCCCTGTGAGGAATTATCTTGCTACTTAAGGAATATTTCATAACTGTCACCTTGATTAATAATTCTGAGAAGCTGTACCTACACCAAAAGTGACAGCTCTCAGCAGAGTTTCAGAGATGCAGATGAGAAGTTAGTGCTTCTGGAAATTTATGTTCATAAATTAGTATTATTAAAAATAATACTAATAAAGACCTTAAATTCTGAATGGCCATTTTCTAAAATGCCACATAGAGAGAAATTCTTCCTTCTGACAAGAAGAAAATTGTTAAGAATTCAAATATAATGGCATTTCACAAGATGTTCAATATTGGGAATTTTTGTCATAAATAAAATCTAATATTAATACATACGTGATTCATTGTAGCTCCTATTTTAGAACTTTCTAATCTGTCACTATGAGACATTATTATCTGTCTTGCTCCCATGGTATTCGATGCTGAAAGCATTTCACTAACTGTAGATTAATGAGTATAACAACAACAAAAAATCAATTTGTAAGTAGAGTCAAGACACACAGAGAATAATTTTTATTAATATTATCCTCATGAAAACATATCAGTTTGATTAGAGTAAAGCAGTGTGGCCTTATCACTGAATTAGAATATATTTGGGGAGTATTCGTTTTTTCTCTCTTGGCTAATAGTTAATGCAGTGTACCCATTTTAGAATAGTAGGACACAAGTCTCTAATAATAAATACCTTTTATGTACTTTTGGTGTAATTACTCTCTTAACTATATATGTTTTCTCATTGGCTTTAATTGAACCTCCATAATATGCCTCCACATTTTGCTTTTTAAATTTTATTTACACATTAATGCTCCTTTACATTTTAAAATGGCATGCGAATTAACTCAAGTATTATATGGAAATTTATTGAATCTCTATGAAGTGTTTGGTGTGGTGCTAGGAAGTGGATACATTCTAATAAAAATAGCATTATCCATAGCATCATAGAGATTTTAGCCTAGAAGAAAACTTTCTTTGTATATCTGTTTCTGTATATATTTTATACACACACACACACACAAAGTGTGTATATATGTATGCATGCAAGTGTATATCCTGGTAAGTGATATAAAGGAAAAAAGTCAACTTGATGAAAGATTAATATTAATAGAGGGAAAGTATTTTAGACTAAATGGTGGGTGATTAGGGTAAATCTCTACACAGAGGTAAAACTGAAGATGGAACAGGCATTTGAAAAGCAGGGAAATGTGTTTGAAACCTAAGAAATGGAATGTATCAAAATTCTGAGGTGAGAAGCTCTTGGCATTTAGAGTGGTGACTAGGGAGATGGAAGGATATTAGTGAGTAAGTCAGAGAATAGCAGGAAATCTATTTGGAGAAGTAGGCAAGTCCCATTCATAGAGAACTCCATGTACCTGTTATGGAATTTAAAGTTTTAGAGGTTTTCTTTTCCGTGTTGTGGAAGAACAAATACTAAAATAAATTCAAGTTGGTCTTCTTCTATCCAATATTTGCCTTCATCTGGTTTTGTGTTTAAAATTCAGTGTTATAGAGTCTTCTCCCGAGATCTTACACCTTTCACAAAGAGTAACTTGAAATGGATCATACATCTAAGTGCGACATAAAGAACTTTAAAATTTCTAGAAGAAAACAGATGAGAAAATCTACATGGTCTTAGGTTAGTTCCTTTTTTAAAAATTAAGGAATAATTGACATACACTATTATGTTGGCTTTAGGTGTACAACATAGTGATTTGACATATATGTACATTGTGAAGTGGTCATCAAAATAAGTCTAGATACCGTCTGTTACCTTACAAAGTTAACACAATGTTATTGACTATATTTCCTATGCTGGACATTACATCCCCATGACTTACTTATTTTATAACTGGAAGTTTGTACTTAATCCCTTAACCCCTTTTGCTACGCCCCCAGCCCTACCCCCCTCTAGCAACCACCAATCTGTTCTCTTATCTGTTAGTCTGGATTTTGTTTTGATTTGTTTTTTCTGTTTTTTATATTCCACTTGTAAGTGAAATCATGTGGTATATTTCTTTCTCTGTCTGACTTATTTCACTTAGCATAATACCATCTAGGCCCATCATGTCCTCGAAAATGGCAAGAGTTCATTCTTTTTCATAGCTGAGTAGATTCTGTTTTATTATATATGTATGCTGAGTAGTATTCGTTGTGAGTATTATATCCATCTTTATCCATTCATTCATCAATGGACACATAGGTTGGTTCCATATCTTGGCTACTGTAAATCATGCTGCAATGAACAGAGGGGAGCATGTATCTTTTTGAATTAGTGTTTTCGTTTTCTTTGTAAGGATACCCAGTAGTAGAATTGCAAGATCATATGGTAGCTCTATTTTTAAGTTTTTGAGGAAACTCCATACTGTTTTCCACAGGGACTGCACCAATTTACTTTGCCACCAACAGTGCGGGATGGTTCCCTTTTCTCAACATCCTCGCCAAACTTGTTATTTCTTGTCTTTTTGAGAATAGCCATTCTGACAGCTGTGAGGTGGTATCTCACTGTGGTCTTGATTTGCATTTCCCTGATAATTAATGATGTTGAGCATCTTTTCACATGTCTGTTTACCATCTGTTTACCATCTTCTCTGGTGTCTATTCAGGTCCTCTGCTCATTTAGTAATCTAGTTTTTTTCTTTTTTTTATGTTGTGTTATGTGAGTTCTTTCTATATTGGGGTATTAACCGCTTACCAGGTATATCATTTGCAAATATCTTCTCCCATTCAGTAGGCAGCCGTTTTGTTTCGTTGCTAGTTTCCCTTGCTGTACAACAGCTTTTTAGTTTGATGTTGTCCCACTTGTTTATTATTGCTTTTGTTTCCCATGCCTGTGCAGTCAGATCCAACCAAAAAAACATTGCTAAGTCTGATGTCAGGGAACTTACCGCCTGTGTTTTCTTTTTTGGAGTTTTTATGGCTTCACGTCTTACATGACAAGTATTTAATCCATTTTGAGTTAAATTTTGAGTATGGTATAGGACAGTGATCCAGTTATTGTATTCTTCAGCTCTGTGACCTCTGGTACTTCCTTATGTTTTCTCTTTGTTGAAGTTCTCACTGTTTTCTTTTATTCTTTGTTGTGGAGAGCATTCATCTAGTTTTCAGATCTTTTTCAGAGGGAAATGATCCATATGTAGCTGTAGATTTGTTGGGTCTATGTGAGGAGGTGAGTTCAGAGTCTTCCTTAGTCTCCAACTTGGGCTCCTGGCGATGAGTTTTAGAAACAACACATGGTTCATGAAAGAAAACAATGGACAAGTTGAATTTTGCTAAAACTGAGACCTCTTCTCAGCAAAGGACACTATTAAGATAATAAAAATACAAGTCACAGACTGGGAGAAAATATTTACAGGCACTTATTAAAGCATTTGTATCTAAAGTATACCAAAAACTCTTAAAACTCAATAATAAGAAAACAAACAACCCAGTTGAAATTTTTCTGTAAATCCAGAACTACTCTAAAATATAAAACATTTATTTTAAAAAATTCGTGATTGTAGTTTCACTTTTTTTTCCCCAAAATTTGAAGGTTTGGGTTGGTTGACATTTTAAGCCATTTCCACAATTTTAGGTGTCACATGTTTTAAAAGACTATGACAGTACTATTATTGTAGCCAAAGGAAAGAAAATGTCTTTTTTTCTTTTCGCAATGATTTAAGTTTTTCTCACTGAGGAGGGTTGTGGCTACAAAAAAAATATGTTCCCACTTTAATCTTAGAAAGTCTCAAATTATAAAAGTTGGTGGAACCCCAGAGCTCTAAGATTAACTTTCTATGACCATTTCTATTTAGAAGGCTGGCTTTTGGGGCCACCTGCTCCTCAATATTATCTTGCTTTCTGTCTCTAAAGGTGTATCCGATTTATTTTACCTGTACTTAACACTGTAGTAATACTGAGCAGATCAGGCAGAATAGTCTAGGTTTCATGTAACAGGCTTTTACTTAAGTTGTTTCTTCATTCTGGAAGTCTCTTCTTTCCTTTCCTCCCAAGACAGTTTTCATCTTTGCTAGAAGATCTTTTCTGGGTCCTGAGGTTGGACTATAGCTTTTTCTGTTGTCTTGATAGCTTCCATATAATCAATATTCATTAAGTAAGCAAATATGTATTGAGCTTCTACTGGGTATCAGATACTCGATATGCTGGGCATCTGTTCATGGCTTCTCAGCAGGAACTGTCAGCTCCTTTAGGGTAGAGAACGTGTCCTATTCATCTCAACCCTCAAGACTTGATAGAGTTCTTGGCGTATACTATGTGTTCTGGGTTGGGGGGTGGTGTATGTGGTCCTGAGTGAAGGACAGGTCTCTCAGAATGCAAGATTTTCAAAACCAAAACTCCTTTCATGGATTTACTCATGTCCATGCCTCCATGACACATCATTTTCTCTCAGGTTATGATTTTCCTTCAACCCCTTGTCATTAACAATGCCCTGCCTGTGTCTGCTCCTGAAGGCCCTTGAAATAAATTTGCCCCATATGATAGAAAAAAAATGGTTGCCCAAACCTTTCATATATATCTGAGAATTGATCTCAGATTCCTCCCATCATTTATTCAGATAGCTTGAGAAACAAAATGGAAATTCTTCCATCCCTTTATTAAATAGGTTGGATTTTTGTTTCCTAAAGGTAGTTTATAACAAATACAACTCTGTGTTTTATTGTAGAGAGCACTTCTATTTTGTGTGGATGTGTCTGTGTGTTCTTTGTTTATTGCTTTACACTCAGCAGTTTAAACAGAATTATGAAATAAAATTAAAATATAGGCAAAGTATTATCTTGTTCATATTTTTGGTTAATTTTACAGATATTATAATTGTGTTTGTATGTGTATGTGTGTGTGCATCAAGAAGTGATTAGGCAAGTGACACTATTTCATTCATTTGAATTCTCCAAAATTCAGAAGTGTGTTTTAGGCAGGCATACAAGTTTTAAAACAATTCTTGATACTGTGTAGTCTGGCCTTGTAGAAGGTTACTTCCAATATATGGCAGTCTAGATATTGCTCACATTCTAGATATGTAAATGATATATTTTTTCTTATTGTTCAAGCCTTAATTTGTTTTCTTAAGTGATAAAATTGAACTTGAAGAAATAAAAAAAGCAATGAAACCTTTATTGGATTAATGGTATTGGAAATTGTTACTGTTTTTTTTTCCTCCCAAATCCTTAGCAATTTTAGACCACTGTGGTTAAAGGTAAAAAAGAAGTATCAAGTGAAGCAACAGCAGAATACTCCAAAATTGCATTTATAATTGGGAAAAATCCAAAGTAAAATATGTAATATCTCATTACTAATAATGACCCTGGTGACATGTATAGAGACCATGTGTTCTGGGCATAATGCTGAGCACTTTAGATAGATTTGCTCCTTACATTTTCCCAGCAAGTCTGTGAAGTAAGCAAACCCATTATCCTCATAGTGGAGAGAACACCAAAGCCCTGAAGCAAAGAGGATTTGTCAAAAGTCACACAGCTAAAATAATGAAGGCAAAATTCAGGGCTGGAAGTCGGCCCCAGAGCCCATCACCATGGACACAATGCTATACTTCCTCAAGGGATAAAAATAATCCTGTTAAGCATTATGTGATTTTAAGATAAATATGGCCCAATGTTTGGTATATCATTAAGTAATTAAGTAATCTACTCAGTAGGTCCTGTGCCTGTACATTTGTGGGTTCTCACATAAATATTTGGCAGTATTCAAAATTACAAATTAAGTTCTGTTATTGAATTCAAGTGTGTTTATACATAAAAGTTACTCAATTATATTGATTTAATTTAATTAAAATAATGTAATGTTACATATAATATGGTCATATGTACAATACAATGTTCAAACAGAATGGTCATAATTTCAGTTGTAATTTATGAGAGATTTTAATATAATGGGTATTGTCACTCAGCATTTACTATCAATTCAGGTCTTCCTTCTGATTTGTTTTCCTATTAATGACAACATAATTTTTCAAGTCACCAAGGTCCAAATTTCAGAATTATCTTTGACCTCATCTTTTCTTGGCCATCAAATCAAGCCAGTCACAGAATCTTATCAATTCTATCTTCTTCATTTTACCTAAATAGTCTCTTTCCTACTGCCACTCCTAAATTTCAGGTCCTTATACATACGACTCATTTCAACTTTTCTTCTCAGCCTCATCTTCTCTTTCCTAATGCATACCTTACACTTCAGCCAAATATACCCCATTCCCCAAATATTCCTCTTCTCAACATCCTGCCTTAGTTCATGATAAACCATCTCCTTTTCATTTATTTTTCTTACCAGTTCTTGCACAAGTCCTTCAAAATTTTGCCTGAATTACATTTTATAAAAAAACAAAAATCGAACTTTGCTTTACAAGAAGAACTATAATAAGCCATTCTTAATCTGCTATTAATCCTTCAGCTAGATAAACTTTTCTCTAAACAATACCTGCAGGGTATACCTCATTTCATTAAGTTCTCTTCTCTTTCCTGACTATCCTACTTAATAGGTGAATACATCACTTATTTTCACATTATAGGTTTGATCATTTTTGTTGTCTTTCTCCTGTCATTAGAATCCACAATAAAATCCATGAGCACATACATTTTTTTCAGTTTACTGCTGAATCCCTAATCTTCCCAAACTGTGCCTGTCATAGAGAAGCACAGAAAGTGTGTTCAGTTAATAAATGTCCAGTCAGAAATAATTTCCTCTCTTATACCTTCTGACAGTACTTAACAAATCCTAGGTGTATTATTGTTATTTTTGCCATTTTGTTATTTTGTTATTTTTGTTAATGTTTTTTTAACTAGCTTAAAAGAGAAGATTTTCATAAACTTATTCATCACCTCTCACAGTGCATTATATGTAACGAACCCACAGTAAGAATTTTTAGTATGTGTTGCCTAAATGAGCTGCTTTCATGTCATGGCAGTGATTAATAAACAGATATGTGATTTTAGTTTGAAGTGCACATTTTCTATGTAATTCTTTTTAAGTGTAAGAGTAGGTGAGTACTTTGTTTTAAAAATACCATAGTATACTTTCTTGAATTTTCTCCATTGCCTTTAAAATGTTATAGGTCAGTTGTTCCAAAAATATTTTAAAATGTATTTCTATTTTCTAATAATTTCAATATTTTATTAGAATAGCATATTTTAGGATCTTTAGGACCCAGATACATTAGTAAATAATACAAAAATAATATCTTCATTCCTGTTTACGTTGTTATAAAACTGTATTTACCTTTATGGATTTTTTTTAAACCTCAAGGCAGAAATATAAAATAGGCAGTAATATCAATGTTTATATTAATGAGGCTTCTAGAATGTTAATGATCATATTAATAAGTACTCTGGCACATAGAAGTCAAGACCATACTTTCTAGAACCAGACCTCTGAGTTTAATGCCTTCCTCTACCACTGACTTTTCTAACTCAGTTTCTTCATATGAAAAAAAGGAATAGTTAACTCAAAGGTCTATTATGACCATAGAATTTGTTAGTCTATGTAAAGAACTTAAAACAGTGTCTCACATGACAGACCTGCATAAGTGCCTGCTAATTTTATTATCGTTATTGAGGGAATGTCACAGTTGATAGTGATTTTTCAGAAGTTCACGTATGGAATCATCAGACTATAGAATGCTAAATTCCTTTTTGCACTCCCAGGGCAGATCCATCACTCATAGGCAGACTCACAAAAAAAATGAGTTCATGAGCCTGATGTATAAATTTATAAATTATAAATGTATAAATCACAATTCTAATTTATCCATGTACAATAAGAATGCTAACAATACTAGGGAAGCAGATAAATTATTTAGCCTTGTCCCCATGTGGGTGGCCCAAAGGAAGCCAAATTATAATCAAAACGGCTTAGTGAGCATGTTAATTAAAGAAGGAATTGGTTGTTTGGTTTTGATATTAAGTGACATTATGCTAAAAATAAACCTGCCAGGCAGTATTCTTGGAGCTGAACATCCTCTCTGGGGAGGACATCATGTCTTCCCCCATGCTATGCTTCCTGGCCTAAACAAACTCCGTTCTGGGTGACATATTTTTTCATCAGGTATGTTAATATAGTCAATTGTGATATACTCCTAAAGGCCTAGAAATATTTTCTGACACTTTATGGAGAGTTTTCAATATTTCAGACTATCTCTACATTTTTTAAAATAAATTTATTTATTTATTTGGCTGCGTTGGGTCTTTGTTGCTGTGCACAGGATTTCTCTAGTTGTGGTAAGTGGGGGCTATTCTTCATTGTGGTGCACGGGCTTCTCAGGGCTTGTCATTGGGGTGGCTTCTCTTGTTATGGAGCACCAGCTCTAGGTACGCGGGATTCAGTAGTTGTGACACATGGGCTCAGTAGTTGTGGCTTGCAGGCTATAGAGTGCAGGCTCAGTAGATGTGGTGCACGGGCTTAGTTGCTTCGCGGCGTGTGGGATCTTTCCAGACCAGGGCTCGAAGCTGTGTCCCCTGCATTAGCAGTCAGATTCTTAATTACTGAACTACCAGGGAAGTCTTTCCTCTACATTTTAAGAGGGGATTCTTTTTAAGTTCTTATGTGGGTAAAAGCATCCCTGTAGCCCCCAAACTATTACCATTTACTATGGATAAAATGGTGAATACAATTATTATTAAAAACACACAACAGAAAAGAAGTATTGGTTTATACTTTGGAATATTATGTTAGAGAAAACAATTAACCTTTTGTTCGCTCTTATTTTCTCTTAATAAATTTTGACATGTCCCAAAATAGTCCACTGATGCACTGAAGTTAACAGAAGACACAATCAAATATTTGTTTCATTTTTTCAGAAAGAAAACTCATATAGTAATTAATCCTAAACTGTTTTAACATCAATCTGAGCTCAACATGAAAGATGCATTTTAATATTCATGGTTCACCTTGCCAACTCTGTTTGTATCATGTGCATTCAATACAGTTTGAATACACACTCGCACACATACACATGCACACACATTTCTGAAAATCTAGAGCCATATCCCAGTGTAAAGCAGGCAGGTAAGCATATTTATTCCAAAGTGGTTAAATGGTCTCTAAAAATAAAACAAAGAAACCAAAAGTTTTGAAAAAAGTATCTTATACAGAATAAAATACTTTCTCCAGACATCAACTATAAAACATTGTGCCTATAGTCAACAATTGTGTGATGTACACTTAAAATTTTTTAAGAAGTAGATCTCATGTTAAGTGTTTTTACCACAATAAATTAAAATTTGAAAAAATAAAAGAGAAAAAATAAAAAAGACTAAGGGCGCATAATAAAAATAACCATTTTTGTGCTGTAACCTCACAGTGTGCCTAAATTTAGGTTTGGATATTTGTGAAGAAAACATTCAACTTGTTCTGAATAGAATGGTTCTCCTTAGTATTAAATGCCCACTGCAGAAAATGCAAACATTTCTTCTATATGAGCTACAAATATGCCAAGAGGCCACAAGTAAAATATTTAGTGCTAACTTTAAGATGGAAATATGTCTTCCTTATTGAGCTATAACTTTACTCTGAGAAATATTTCTGGAAAGAAAATATTTATTTTAATATTTCTGATTTAACTGGAGCCTGTTCACGATTAATCATTTTGCTTTAGTGAGGCATCATTTTCTAAAAGAAAAAGAGGAAAGAAATAGGTGAGACTATCAGTGGGAAGTGAGACCTGGCACTCACTATTTTAAACTGTTTAACTCTCAATTATCGCTCTATTTTCTCGTGGACAATGCTATGATTGCTTAGTTAATTTTACTACATTATGTGTCAGTAATTCAGAATTGGTGATCATTTGGAGTCAGTTGAGTAGAAATATATTTTCTCACAGGCAAAAGTAGACCATACGTAGAATTTGTAATGCACTAATATCTACTGATTTCTACACTAAAGATAACCCTTTTAAAAACTTTGAATAGCTAATGTTTGTGTACAGTAAAATGCAATAAAATATAATTTAAAACAATTTTTGTCAGCAGTATTTTCTGGCAGTATCCTTGGGACAAAACGTCCTGTCCCTGGAAGGACCTCATCTCTTTTGCAAGGATATGCTTCCTGGGTTAACTCTCTTCAGCCTGGCACATGAAAATACATTACAAATAAGTTGAGTTAATATCAATGTTTAATAATAATTTGCATTTCTAAAGCACTTAATTTTGTTTTAACTGATGTCTAATATTGCATTTGATGATGGTTGTATCAATCCTGTGATCAAAGTGGATATTATAATCGTTCCATTTAAGGTGAGGTTATTGAACCTTGAAGAGACTGTGATTATTCAAAATGATACAGATCATTAGTTGTGCATATAAGTGACTGACCTCAGATTTCTTCATTGACAACTTATTATATGTCAGGCCCTATGCCAATAGGCAGAAATAAATCCATCATGTTTCTTTATAGAGCCCTTACTAAATACCAGACAATATTCTAAGTGCTTTACAAATATAATTTATTTAACAATTTACAGGTGAGAAAATGAGGCAGAGAGAGAGATTAAGTAAGTGGTCTAGGGTCACTAATGTATTGAGAAATAGAGCCAGGATAAGAACCCATGTATCCATAATTACAATACTACGATTCTTCCCTTACATAGGTCTAGGAACCTGAGAATTATTACTGAAAATGATTTTAAATTCTGAAAATAGGATGCAAATGAAATCTAAGTTACACTTGCTACAAAAATAATTATACATTGTAAATAAGAAAGAGCCTTGGGAAAATGAAGAAAAAAATGTAAGAAATTAAAAAAATATATGAGGAGAATTGAAAAGGAAAGCAGCATTATTAAAAAGTCTAGATGGAAGCAAGATTCAAAGCCATCATGAGGGAAGTGAAATGTGCTATGAATGTTACCTTAAAGATACATATTCAGGGGACTTGGTGAATTCATTTGCATATGCCTTTATGTAAAAACAAAAATATGAGATAGCCTCATCCACCAGAGGGCAGACAGCAGAAGGAAGAACTACAGTCCTGCAGCCTGTGGAACAAAAACCACATTCACAGAAAGACAGACAAGATGAAAAGGCAGGGGGCTATGTACCAGATGAAGGAACAAAATAAAACCCCAGAAAAACAACTAAATGAAATGGAGATAGGCAATCTTCCAGAAAAGGAGTTCAGAATAATGATTGTGAAGGAGTTCAGAATAATGATTGTGAAGATGATCCAGGACCTCAGAAAAAGAATGGAGGCAAAGATCCAGAAGACGCAAGAAATGTTTAACAAAGATCTAGAAGAATTAAAGAACAAATTAAAGAATTAAAGAACAAACAAACAGAGATAAACAACACAATAACTGAAATGAAAAATACACTAGAAGGAATCAATAGCAGAATAACTGAGCAGAAGAACGGATAAGTGACCTGGAAGACAGAATGGTGGAATACAGTGCTGTGGAACAGAATAAAGAAAAAAGAATGAAAAGAAGTGAAGACAGCCTAAGAGACCTCTGGAACGATATTAAACGCAACAACATTCACAGTATAGGGGTCCCAGAAGGAGAAGAGAGAAAGGACCCAAGAAAATATTTGAAGAGATGATAGTCAAAAACTTCCCTAACATGGGAAAGGAAATAGCCACCCAAGTCTAGGAAGTGCAGCAAGTCCCATACAGGATAAACCCAAGGAGAAACACGCCAAGACACATAGTAATCATATTGGCAAAAATTAAAGAAAAAGAAAAATTATTGAAAGCAGCAAGGGAAAAATGACAAATAACATACAAGGGAACTCCCATAAGGTTAAGAGCTGATTTCTCAGCAGAAACTCTACAAGCTAGAAGGGAGTGGTATGATATACTTAAAGTGATGAAAGGGAAGAACCTACAACCAAGATTACTCTACCTGGCAAGGATCTCATTCAGGTTCAATGGAGAAATCAAAAGCTTTACAGACAAGCAAGAGCTAAGAGAATTCAGCACCACCAAACCAGCTCTACAACAAATGCTAAAAGAACTTCTCTAAGTGGGAAACACAAGAGAAGAAAAGGATGTACACAAAAAAACCCAAAACAGTTAAGAAAATGGTCATAGGAACATACATATCGATAGTTACCTTAAACGTGAATGGATTAAATGCTCCAACCAAAAGACACAGACTGGCTGAATGGATACAAAAACAAGACCCATATATATGCTGTCTACAGGAGACCCCCTTCAGACCTAGGGACACATTCAGACTGAAAGTGAGGGGATGGGAAAAGATATTCTATGCAAATGGAAATCAAAAGAAAGCTGGAGTAGCAATACTCATATCAGATAAAATACACTTTAAAATAGAGAATGTTACAAGAGACAAAGAAGCACTACATAATGATCAAGGGATCAATCCAAAAAGAAGATATAACAGTTATAAATATGTATGCACCCAACATAGGAGCATCTCAATACATAAGGCAACTGCTAACAGCTATAAAAGAGGAAATCTACAGTAACACAACAATAGTGGGGGACTTTAACACATCACTTACACCAATGGACAGATCATCCAAACAGAAAATTAATAAGGAAACGCAAGCTTTAAATGACACAATAGACCAGATAGATTTAGTTGATATTATAGGACATTCCATCCAAAAAAGCAGATTACACTTTCTTCTCAAGTTGAAGATATGGAATTGATATGGAGAACAGTATGGAGGTTCCTTAAAAAACTAAAAATAGAACTACCGTATGACTCAGCAATCTCACTACTGGGCATATACCCTGAGAAAACCATAATTCAAAAAGAGTCGTGTACCATGATGTTCATTGCAGCTCTATTTACAATAGCCAGCACATGGAAGCAACCTATATGCCCATCGACAGACGAATGCACAAAGAAGTTGTGGTACATATATACAACGGAATGTTACTCAGCCATAAAAAGGAACAAAATTGAGTCTTTTGTAGAGACATGAGTGAATCTAGAGACTGTCATACAGAGTGAAGTAAGTCAGAAAGAAAAACAAATATCACATATTAACGCATATATGTGGAACCTAGAAAAATGGTACAGATGAACCGTTTTGCAGGGCAGAAATTGAGGCACAGATGTAGACAACAAACATATGGACACCAAGGGGGGAAAGCAGCAGTGGGTAGGGGTGGTGGTGGTGTGATGAGTTGGGAGATTGGGATTGACATGTATACACGGATTGTATAAAAAAATATATTAGTTTCATGATTTTAATTAAATATTTTGTATTGGAATTAAGTGGAATGCCTATTTGTTGTCAAAGCATTGATATGAGCCAGTCTTCTGACATTCATTTTCCTTATAGTCTTCAAAGAGGCTGTGATATTGACAAAAGAATATGATCAGGACCTTGGTATTGTTACAAAAGATAGTTTGTCCAACTTCGAAGCATTTGGGAAAGAGAGCAGTTGCAAAAAGATTAAAAACAAAGAGCAAGGAGAGTGGAGAGTTCAAATACGTTTATGCTTTCATGTACATTATTTGTCGGATTCACATGGGCACATACTTCAAAATTTATTCAATTCACAGCAGGGTTAACTTCTAGAGTTGCTGTGGATATACAGCTGAGTGCTGTGACCTCAGATCTTATATTCTATTGCTTTTAATCACCTTGGTGTGTTTATAATTTCTCATTAAAAATAACAGCAGAGGGCTTCCCTGGTGGCGCAGTGGTTGAGAGTCCGCCTGCCGATGCAGGGGACACGGGTTCGTGCCCCGGTCCGGGAAGATCCCACATGCCGTGGAGCGGCTGGGCCCGTGAGCCATGGCCGCTGAGCCTGCGCTCCGCGACGGGAGGGGTCACAGCAGTGAGAGGCCCGCGTACCGCAAAAAAAATAAAAATAAAAATAAAATAACAGCAGACTGAGTAAGAGTGAAGTGTGTGAAAACAGCGATAGAAAGCCGAGGAGAAAAAGGGGTCAGTCATTATCCAACAGCCTAACATGCTGTTCTCCCTACCCATCACTCCCCCAGTATATACAAATACTCCCACACATGAGCCTGGGGAGAGAAAAATATGGTTCTCTACAGTACTTTCTACCTCGCTGGAATGAATCATACAAGTAATAACTACTATTTTATAGATTTTGTGCTAGATATTAATAGATATTAATCCTCTCAACTATCCCATAAGGGGAGACCAGCTAGTATCTCACTGTGTAGATGAAGCAACCAAGCCTTAAAGTGATTAGTTGACAGAGACAAGACTCGACTCTGTGTGAATCCAGATTTGTGCTCAAGTTATTATGCTGTGGAAGAGGGTCCCTCGTTAAAAACCAGTTTTCAAAAGTGTTGTCTTTCATGGTCCTACTTCGTGGTTCATGGTTTGAGTCATCTTATGTCCTACAGACATTGTCCTAAAGACAATGATATCTCAAGAGTGATAGGACCTTTTCACATTTTGCTTAAACATTAAAAGCAGTTACCTGGGAAGTTTAAAAAATTCCCCATTCTTAGGTCACACCCCGTACCAATTAAATCACAATTGTTGGAGGTGGTATCCAGGCATATCCAGATATTTTTGGTAATTTTCCAGTTAATTCCAAAATATAGTCATGCTTGAGAGCCAGTCTTCTAGGTACCTTGCTCCCTACCATTAGTGCTTGTACAGTCTTTCCCTCACACCAACACAGTTATCCAGTCTCGACCCAAACATCCCTGGTAATAGTTTTTGACTGTCAAAACGGTTCTTAGGTTAATTCAAGATCTGTCACTCTTCATCCCTTGGTGTTAGTCCTGCCTCATTGGGATAATGCAATTTTTATACCTGTTTTACATGTGGCAATATATCCGAAGTCAGTTTTATAGTCCCCTGAATTTTCTCCAGGATAACCCATTTATTTATTTTAACTGCTTCTCTTATGACATGATTTCAAATCTTCTTATTATCCTAGGAACTTTCTTTTGAATAGACTAGTTGGTAGTATGATACGTTGGAGAGAACTTGGATTTGAGTCATAATGCCTTTAGTTTACATTCCATATCTGCTACTTACTAGTCTTGTGAACTTGAAAAAGTTATTGAATTTTCTCAGCTTCCCTTCTGACACAAATAATGCTACTTCATGCAACTTTTATGAGCATAAATGAGATATGAGGAGTAGGAGTGAGACTCTTAGAAGCTCTGAGCACTGAAAATTTAGTGATCTATCATGGTCCATTTCATCCCCCACATGTATAATTCAAATGAAAACAACACTGAACCAAACAATAAGAAGAAAGGAATCCAATTAATTTCTGTTTTCCCCCCCTTCATTGATAAGTTGTTTTTAAATCATTAAACACATGTGCCCATTTCTTTGTACCTTTATTTTGCTGGTGCTTGAAGATTATGTTTAACCTCCTCCTGAGTAATGTAGTACTAAACTACCCAAATGCAGCTCTGCTTGGTAGATTTGAGAATAGGGCAGACATGTATGTCTTTAGGCAAGTCTTTTAACCTCTTCCACAAACTCGTTTCCTGAATTGTAAAATAAAGATAATATATGCCTTGAAGGATTATTGTAAAGATTGTGAAGCTCTCAGGGGGTTAAAATAAATGATGTATAAAAAGTGCTTATAAGTGATCACAAACAGTAGATATTGTATAGTAGCTAAGAACTGCAGCTCTTTTGAGTTTAAATCTTAACTCAGAGTTTGCTGGCTCTGAAACCTTGGGCAAATTATGAGATGTCTGTGTCTCAGTTTCCTGCTTGGAAAATGGGGATAAAAATATATCCACCTAGTAAGGTTTTTGTAAGTTTTAAATAATTGACACTCAACATGTTTGGCACAAAATAAGATCTCAATACATGATTAGTATTGTCATTATTATTAAAATAACAATAATTTGTATTAGACATGAAAATATCTGGCACTTGGTAGACATTCAAAATGTGGTGGCATGATTTATTTTCAAGTGAGGGGCCCATAATTGAACTCATTACTAACATTTAGAAAGGGCCGACACATTGTAACTCTTCAGTGAATATATATTGAATGAATGAGTGAGTGAATAAATGAATGAATGTTATCTCACCACAAGGTATAGAAAGGGATTATAACTTTTATAGCTTTTCTCATTGTAAGTATAGATTCATAGTTCTAGTCAATATAACCTAAAATACATGTGTATTTCATTCTCTCCAAATAACCTAAATTCCAATTAATTTTTAAATTTTTAAAAATTAGAAAGCTATTTATTTTATTTATAAAATACATCTATTTCTATTATTTTTATTCATATCTTTTTTATTTCTAGTCACACTTATGGTGTGCTTACTATGCCTGAATAGGACAATACTATAAGAAAAAACTTTCAAAAACATTTCTAACCTAACTCAACACTGTGTAACAGTATGATTGTTAAATTTCAATCCCTGTGATTCAAGCTTGAGGCTCTTATTACATGAAAAAAAATATTGAGACTCTTAATTTCTCAGTTTAGCTCAGCTTAGTACAACCCAAATCCCTATACCTTCAAAATCACTTGCTCTAGTAATTATTGACACTTAGGCCTTCTCCAAGTCATTTATGCTCTCTGGGCCTTTGTATCATCATCTGTTAATGGGGATGATATTACCTAGCTCATGAGGATAGTCTAAGAAACAAATGAAGTGTCATATCTGAAAATACCTGAGATATGCAATATTCATACATATGTGACAGCTACATGTATATATGTGTTCAGAGAGACAGACAGACTTGCTGCCTGCTCAAGGATATCCTAGACAAAAGGTAATCAAAGCTATGCCTGAAGTTCAGTGGTTTGCCTCAGTAATTTGAGCACTCTGACATTGACTATTTTAGATGTTTATTTTGCTCAAAATATGACTTGTATGAGAATAAAGTGCTTGCATTTTCTACTTGCAACAGGCCAGAGGAGGTTAATTTTAATTATGATATTCTGCACTTAAATTTTTATAGCCTACTGCCAAATTTTAAAATTCAAGTTTATTCATTTTGCTCCATCTGCCTACAGTAAAATGTAAAATTATTGATTTTCCTAAATAGATATCACTTGAAAGTTATATTACAATGTGACTGCAAAATATCTCAGAGGACACTGAGTTCTGTAAAGTAACTGACCCACATTTTCATAGCTATTATCCTAGTGTCCATCTCTGACAGAGTCCCTTAGCTATCTAACTTCGCTTCTACTACTTTTCTAGTTTATGAGCCAAGATGTCGTTTGATATATGTCGAAATAGTGCTAAATATTAGGCATTAGAAGATTCGTAAACTAATATCTGTAAAAAGAAAGGAGAAAACCCGGGGTACTTTGGTTTGAAAAGCAAAGTTTGAAAAAAAAAATGGTAATGAGCATTAAAATTGGAAAACCTTTTCAAAATTATATATAAATGCTGGAAAAATTCTCCTGGTTCCATATTAGGAGTTTCTAGAGATGAAAGCTACTTTTTTCTTAAACCTTAATATGTGTAAAATATAGACATGATGTATTTTTTAAAAATCTGTGCTCGTTGTCAAAATAAAAGGAGAACTGGATCCAATTCAATCCATTTCACAAGAATATTGCTTATTTCCAATATAGACTATATTTTTACTTTATAAAATGTGGACAAATGAGGGAAACAGGGAAATAATTATACTACCATGTACCAAAACCATAAATATGCTCCCTGCTTATTTTTAACAAACCACCAGGATGAAAAACTAATGAAGGGTGATCAAGAGAGTATCTGGTAATTTTCCTAAAGCACATTTATATGGCATTTATAGAAGGTCTTCCTCAGGAGAGCACAAATTATTTTTTTATTAACAAAGAGCTGTTAGGAAAAAGTGCTGCTTTTCTTATTTTTTGAGAATTTAAATGTTTCCCACAGTTTTATCATTTTAATACATAGTAGAAAAAAAAAGTAGCTTACGCAATAAATAAATTTTAGTTAACACATGTAGGTCATTTATAATCTTTCTAGTTTCTAGTATTTTAAAGGTATAGGGAATTTTCTCAATAATAAATGGCTTTGTCTTATTGTTTATCTAAAATCATTCTAAAGTAGCTTATTCTTTAATAAACAAGAGTTTTCTGAAAAGAGTTATCTAACTGTTCTCTCACACTTAAAGTTTCCTTTATTCTCTGTTTTAAAAAGCACAATCCTCGATATTTTCCTTGTGAAAAACTCTCACACTGCAATTATGAGAACTATATTTTTAAAGCAAAAGAGACTTTTAAAATTTCATATTGCCATTGTTAGATTTAACTAGTTTGATCCCTGTTCATATCAGTGGCTATTGAGTGTAAAATCTCATGAATAGGAGGGTGAATCCTCTATTCATAGAGCATTTTACTGATGTATTACAAAGAGAATATAATGTTTGCTTGAATGGTTATATGTATTGTAATAGTCTTTTTCTACATTCATTTTTCTTTCTGCTGCTTGGCTAAAATGACTTAAAACAAAATTAGCTTTAATAGCGTGTAAACTGATACTTCTGGATTTTGATCTTACTAAATCCTGTCGACTGAAAAAAAAGAAGGACAACCTAAAAATTGAGAATTGTGTTTTGTTCGGGGACCCATAAGAAAGAAATATTAATGTAATTTATTGACATTTCCTTAGAGATCACAGTAGAATTTTCGGTAGCTACTGACTTCAACTTTTCACCCATGAGTGAAATGATAGATTAATTTTATTTACCAGATGCTAAAATCTGATATTGGTCTTTAAAATTCTCTTTTGGAATTGTGATTAACTTAGAACTTTTTCAGTAAAAATAAATTATCTATTGAACATATTATTGAATGTAGAAACAATTAAACTGAAAATTAAACTATTGAATAAACTATGATTTAGTATATAATCATTAATTTTTGTATATTTAAATGTACAAAAACCTCATTAACTTACTAACACAAGAATCTAAGATACTGTGAATTAGGAGAATTTTCCAGTTAATTGAAGATTATCATGTTAAGTATCAGAAAATTGTTTTGGTAGCATGTGCTCCTGTCAGACTTTTTGCCTATCTTAGAAAATGGTTATTGAGCATAATTCAACATTCATGTGATCATTCCAGATCACTGGAGAACACCACTTCACCTACTCACTGAATTAATTTAAATGTCATATTTCTTCTGCAAAGCTGTGATACTGATGTGTGTCTCTGCTATTGGCCAGCTCACTTCTTTTCCATGAATTGTTTGCCCCTAAACCTGTTTATTTTAGTTGCAATTGGTATTTTAAATATTATTGTTATTAGGTAAACTAGTTAAAAATTAGGTAAACAGATAAAACAGGCAAGTGAAAAGGATGAGCAAACCAAGTTGAGTGTTTTAGAAAGTCTTGAAAATACAAAAAATTTAGGAGAAATGAGTAAATTCTTAGAAAAAAATCAATATTCAGATTGCTTTGCAAGAAACTTTAAGCTCTAAGGCACTTTAAATTAACTTCAACTGGAATTTGAGGAAGATGCATTCCTGTGTGACTGTGCACGAAAGAGGAAGGAGAGTGACTTGAAGAACGCCCTCACTCGAAGGCCTCAGTCCTGTATTAGAGCATGGATGAATGAATGGATTTCCATGTGTTTTAAGTTAAAATGTTTACTATATGGAAATACATTTTTTGTGATTCTTGGTTTATAGACTTTTCTCCAGTAGCTGATCAACTAGTCCTGATTTTGCAAATCAGAGGGCATTGATTTAATGTAGTTTATTATATGTTGTAGCATAAGAAAGGCTATATTCTTTGGCTATGAAATAGTGCTATGATACAATATTTTCCTTACTATTTATGGACCATTTTACTTTCAGGTTCACATTTCTCTTATGCTTCTGAATATTTTGCACGCTTGATTACAGGTAGTTGGAGTGTTACTGTACCTTCAGTATACAAACTTACTCAGGTATAGTTCACATTTACCCAGTCAAGACATAAGCTTTGCAGAATTATCTCCTTCCTCCCTGCATCCCACAGTCTACGTATTTTTCAACTTTATGTTTTATTTAACAACCAGTCTGTTAGTCAGGAAAATGATAAGCAGACATAAAGGAGTAGGTGAATGTAAGCTTGTAGCAAACCTGAGAGTTAAGCAAAGGTTTTGTTGTTGTTGTTCTTGTTGTTTGGGGGTTTTTTGTTTGTTTTTTTTAAAATTCTGCCATCATTGGAGAAGTACTAGAAGTTTTTGATGAGTACTTGTATATGTCAGGCACGTGTTTTAGAATGATTAAATTATTCTCTTAGATGATTAATCTCTTAAATGAATCTGTTTTTCATTACTTTTCTGGATCCTCTTTTCTCTGTCTTTTTTCTGTAAAAAGCATAGGGTGTATCATAATTTGTACCTATGTGTCAAGCGAGAAACTAATAAGTTTAAAGAGAATGTTTATCTCTACCTCTATACAAACAAATTTTTAATAGGCTGCCCTTAGTATTAACTTATTTTCCCTACTTCTGTAGTGTGAAGAGTACTGACATTGAAAAGATTTTAATTTCTATTGATAATAAATGAACACACTGCAGAAAGAGGATCTAAAATAATGAGAGGAACACGAGTCAAGTCTTTCAGGCCCTCATATTAACACACAGTGCATGCTGCTTCTCATTTTTGCAAATGTCAACCATTTTAATATATCTTTTGGGAAATGGTTCACTCTGTTTCAAAGGTGTATAATAAAAGAAAAGGGCTTAGGGCAATATTTAAGCAATGAAAGAAACACAGGACATTTATGACTAGCTGGGAGGAACTGATTGCCTTTGGCTGTGCCTTGGGAAATCCCCAGGAAATACAGTAAGTTGTGATTACTATCATAAGTTAAAATGACACAAAGCATAGAGAGGAATTTGTGTTTTCCTTATGGGTGACTGCATTTCATATTCTCTGTGTGCCATTAGAGTTCATACCCACCCCTGTGTTTCTTACTGTAGTACTAGCAGGAGATGTATTATTGAAAATTGCAGAAGAGTAACTTTCTAGAGAATCAATTTAAGAAAAGAGAATTTAAAGCTAAGCTCATGTAAGAAAGCATATATTATCACATACCTCAATTAAGTGTCTCTCATAAAACTAGTAGTATTTTAAATTAATGATATCAAAATTTGTACTGCCAATATTTGTTAAAGTATGTATGTTAAATTTATAATGTGTATAACTATGATAAATAGTGTTAGAGGTAGGTAAAAAAGAAAGGCGTAAATTTAATTTTCTCTGTGCATTTTCACTGTGGTTACTTCCTTAATAAAAATAGAAATGTTTAGATCTACTAGCATTATTTGGAGGCCATAAGAATTGTTCATCATCATGTTATAGGTTTTCATTTCTGAGTTTCTACCAAGCTGTTGAGAACATACAGGAAAGCATCTCACAAATTCCTGTTATTCTTTTTTCTTTTATTTATTTAAAAAATGATTCCTTTTCCCCTTTATGGTAGTTAAGGGCTCTAACACCAAATCCTACTTACTGCATTGTCTCAGCTTTATTGCACTACCTTTGAATTTAAAACATGGCAAAAGAATTATTCTTGAAATAGTTCTAAAATGCTAACAGTGGATATTCAATCTGATGATCACTATTTTTGGTCATGTAATGAAAACAAACTGGGTACAAAAAGTGCAGTCTTTTTAAAGGCACTTTTGCCTGGTAGGTTCTGTATACTGCCTTGTTTGACCAATGAACAAGTAACTATCACTGTATGTCATCCAAGGTGGGAGATCAAGGGCATGCCTTGGGTTGGTCTATGATACAAGAAGGATTTTAAAAGAGATAATATTTTAATATGTTCAACTTGGGTGTTTTAATGAAGGGTTAAAATAAATACCTAAATAAGAACAAAACTAGTAAAGTCATTTTTTGCATAAGTTAGGTACCTAAAATACACACACCTGAATAGTTTTCGATTTTAAGGAATTGCCAAGCATTTTACAATCTACATATTTCCTGAACTATTAACCCATCTCTGTTAATTAGTCATTAAAGATAGTTCTGAGTGTTTATAAACTTGAAACATTACTCTTATAAGTTAAAAGAGAAATTCCACCAAAAAGCATGAAGGAATATAAAAATATTTCTGTTTATCAGAAATATTTGTTTTCATTTAAAATCACATTATTCCACAACATTTTAAATGGTTATATTAACTAAATCCTACTGTTTCCACATGTATGTACTGTGATGGGACCAAGGTCAAATTTTCCTTTTGTTCGTAATCATTCTAGAAGTTGAGCATTCTTCTGTATATGCAAGTCTTAAACAAATCTAACTATTTTCTTGAACAACTAATTGTTTCTTAAACTATTTCATTATCAAGATAACTTTAACTTTATGAAGACCTAAGATAAAGCAATTAAAATTCTAATTTTCTAAAAATGTCATGCCCCCTTGGATTCTAATTATGTAATTTTAAATAATTTTATAGCTCTTTAATCTTTTATCTGCAATTTTTGAGATCCCAAAAAACAAACAAGCAAACAAAATCCCCTGAAAACCTAAAGTCTTTCTATGACTTATTTGGTAATCAAATCTGGCCTGATCTAAATTGACAAGAGGCTGTTTATAATTTTCTAACTCATAGTGGGGTTATATTTTTGCTGTAGAAATATTAATGTCTTTGATTACTGCAGCCTTAGACTTAGCTAGGGGTATTATTTTGCATATTCTGAATAATTCTGAATTCTGAAAAACACTGGGCCCAAGGCTTTTGGATAAAGGGTTATTTAAGAATTTTCTTACATTCAAATTTCCATTCCATGTCTAGCACTGTTTTGCTCTTTGGTGTGAGTACCTGGGACTAGTGAGTAAATTCTGAATTTTTATTGAATTATAGTTGAGATATCATTTTAACATTTTTCTCAGGTAAAAATGGTGTTGACTCTCACCCCAATCAGATTGTACGTTCCTCTTTTTGATATCTGTGTTCTGGACTACGCCTAAAATCTGTATTTACTAAATGCTTCCAGAGAAATAAGAAGGTATTAAGGAAGTTCATCACTTTCTGTGTGCGTATAGCCTTGCCTTTATGGATTTCTGGTTTTTAATTTTTTCCCTGTTCCAAATCTTGTGCTTATTTCAAGTCTTATTATAACTGAGGTGGTTTATAATGAAAATCACCATATCCACATAATTGACAGAACAGCCTCTAAGTGTGTGGCTCTGTCCTCATACCCACTTGATCACAGAGGCTTAGCAAGGGCTCAGTAAGCTCCTGGTTTGTGAGAGCCAAAGGGCTCAGTTCTGGGCCCGTCACTCTCACATCCTGGTTTTGTAATGATTGAAATTCATTACTTCTCCCTCTCTCTTGTTTGTGGGAATGGGAAACATATAATTATCATATAGGTATAATATCATGTGCTTCAGATAATTTTGTCATTTATGATATAATGGTACATATGAAGTAAGCATAGGGAGTGCTATAAAGCACTGTAAAACATAATGATATCCATGAACTATATACTGTGTGTGTGAAAAAAAAGTCCAGGGGTGAAGTAGTTCTCTGCTGGATTTTCTAAGCTCCTGAAATTAAATTTAACACTGGCTTGCTCTTTAACACTGGCCTTAGATGAATAAACTCAATATTTTGATTTGGATGTATTATTACATTTAATTATTTTTAAGTATTGCTTCAATTCATAGTTTCAAATTATAGATGGAATTTTTAATCAATTTTTTAGAAATAAAAGGGGTTAGAATGAAAATGATGTTGGGTAAACTAGATAATGTAGGCTTAGTCATTGTGTCTCCCTAAATATTTGTTTTTAACTGGTCCTGAATTGTTTACTCTAAAGCAGTTTTCCTAAGCACAGTAACTTTTTGACAGTGCTTAGCTTTCCTGTGGTAATATCTGATCATTTGTTACCCCAACTCAAGCATTACTTGAAAAATAAAAAAAATAAAATCTGGGGCTTCCCTGGTGGCGCAGTGGTTGAGAGTCCGCCTGCCGATGCAAGGGACATGGGTTCGTGCCCCGGTCCGGGAGGATCCCACATGCCGCGGAGCGGCTGGGCCCGTGAGCCATGGCCGCTGAGCCTGCGGGTCCGGAGTCTGTGCTCCGTAACGGGAGAGGCCACAACAGTGAGAGGCCCGTGTATCACAAAAAAAAAAAAAAAAAAAAAAAAAAAAAAAAAAATTAAAATCTGTAACGTTTTCTCTCCTTTGCTTTTAACAGATACACATATATTTGTTTCCAAAGCCTGGATCCAATAAGTAAAGACTTTGGAAATGTACTACATTGGATTTGGCATTTCATTAAAGATAACAAATGTATCCATATTTGGTCTTTATGATGACATATGATAGCATTTTTAATTGGAAAAGATTCTATTGAGGTGCAGCCACTTTGGAAGGCAGTTTGGCAGTTTCTTACAAAGTAAAACATACTTTACTATACAATCCAGCCTCCTTGGTATTTAGCCAAATGAGGGGAAAACTTATGTCACATAAAAACCTGCACACAGATGTTTATAGTACTTTTATTTATAATTTCCAAAATTTAGAAGCAACCAAGATGCTCTTCAGTAGGTGAATTGTGGTACATCCAGACAATGGAGTATTATTCAGTGCTGAAAAGAAATGAGCTATCAAGCCATGAAAAGACATGGGGAAACTTAAATGCGCGTTACAAAGTAAAAGAAACCAATTTGAAAAGGCTACACACTGTATGATTCCAACTATATGACATTCTGGAAAAAGCAAAACTATGAGACAGTAAAAATATCAGTGGTTGCCAAGGGTTAGCAGGGAGGGAAGGATGAATAAGCAGAGCATAGAGGATTTTTAGGAAAATTAAACTACTCTGTATGATACTATAATGGTAGATGCACATTATTATAAATTTGTCAAAATCCGTTGAATGGGGCTTCCCTCGTGGCGCAGTGGTTGAGAGTCCGCCTGCCGATGCAGGGGACACGGGTTCGTGCCCCGGTCAGGGAGTATCCCGCATGCCGCGGAGCGGCTGGGCCCGTGACCCATGGCCGCTGGGCCTGCGCGTCTGGAGCCTGTGCTCCGCAACGGGAGAGGCCGCAGCAGTGAGACGCCCGCGTACCACCAAAAAAAAAAAAAAAAATCCGTTGAAGGCACAACACCAAGAGTGGACCCTAAGGTACCCTGTGGACTCTGGGTGACTGTGATCTGTCAGTGCAGGTTCATCAGTTATAGTAAATGTACCATTGTGGTAACGGAAGAGGATATGCGTGTCTTGGGGCGGGGGTTATAGGGGAACTCTGTAACTTCTATTCCGTTTTGCTGTGAACCTGAAACCGCTCTAAAAAATAAAGTCTATTTTTAAAAATGATTCCATTGAGCATAAACATATAACTAAATTAAATGACTCCAAGAAGTGTAATGAAAAATACAAATATACAAGTCACCTGTACAAAGTGCAATGAAAAGAAACTTGATGTAGAAATAGGCAAATTGAGGGGTGAATTGTGATCTGGGGAGACAACCAGAGAATGTATGTGTAACACATAATATCAAGTTTTTCATTGGAATTAAAGGAGAATCATACAATAAGTTGCTTGGAGCCAGTCAGATAAAAACTTAAAGCCACAGACTTCTTCTCCCTCAGAATTCTATTGAGTTACTCTGCATTTAACCTAATCGTGACCGTCCCCAGCAATTATCACAACAGCTAGAAGTTTCAGAAATTAAGAGACTAGCTTCTCTACTCAGAGTATTATTAATATAGTACCTTCCCATATTCTACATTTTGTTTGCATGGTCTGTTCTTGAGTTATTATAAGGAGTAAATTTGAATATCCATTTTCTCTAATTATACAGCTAATAAAGATGTGTCCTAACATACTATAAGCCCTGGACATATTTTTCTAGTATACAGGAAAATTAATGTGATTTTTAGTTTCTAATCTGAGATTCAATAATCCAGCTTTATAGGGAAAAAAATGAGGGTTTTTTTGTCACTTGGACTTGAGGCAGCTCATTAAAAATTCTAAAAGGTATAGAACAAAAACACAAAACATTTCTCACAAGTGATGAATTTTTGCTACAAGCAATGATGGTTTTTTAAATCACCCTTTCATAGTGAATAATGATCTTGTGCTCTTGAGTCAAACCTTTGTGTATATATCCTAGTTTAGGATCTGTGAGATTTAAGCAGATCTTAACTAGGGTATATACACATATCCAGATCTTTCTTGGATTCCTTTCCTTTTGAATAACACAGATATAACATTATTTCATCTCAAAATGCAAAACTGGAACAGTAGTTAGGAGGTTCTGACTTGCATGGTTCAATACTTGGGAGCAAATGACTGTTGGGATTGGTGCTGACAGTTTACACTTGAGCCTCTATAGCAAGTTTCTGGAGGACTGTGCTTTCTTCTCAGTGGAGGTTGCAATCCTTTGGTCAAATTAACTCACAAATCTCCATCCAGGCCAAAATGTATTTAAACCTACCCCAGGCCAATCCCAGTAGACCGTACGAAAAGATCATGCTTCTTCCTAGGTAGATCCAGAGATACAAACATATTCTTAGACAGAAAATTTAAGCAGGGGATTTGCCTGTCTTATTTATAATCCCACAATGCAAGCATACAGACACTTTACAAGATGGTTCCCTCTTTGGTATACCTTCGCAGGAACCAAGTCTGTAATACTAGCATTTGCTATTTTATTTAGAAGAAAAAGTCATTAAATGTCAGCAACAGGGATTATTTTGTAAATCCTCCATTTTAATTACTCAACCAGCTTTATTTTTTTAATTTTTATTTTATATTGGAGCATAGTTGATTTACAATGTTGTGTTAGTTTCAGGTGTACAGCAAAGTGATTCCATTACACATATACATGTATCTATTCTTTTTCAAATTCTTTTTGCATTTAGGTTATTACAGAATATTGAGCAGAGTTCCCTGTGCTATACAGTAGCTCCTAGTTGGTTATCCATTTTAAATATAGCAGTGTGAGCTTTAAAAACTTATATAGCTCCTTAACTGCTTCTAAACTAAGTCTAAAGTTAATTCTACAAAGAGTTTTCTCATGAGAAAAAATGGAAATAATAATAAATAAAGGTAAAAAATTTTAACTACCTCAGGGTCTGTTATGGAACTGAGATAATGCTTTTCATATACTAAACATAGGAGCTTCAGAATAAATGTTCAATAAATATTAGTTAATCTTTTTCAAATATTCTTGTCATTTTTTATATTTATAATAAACTCTTTTTTTTTTTTTTTTTTTTTGCTGTACACGGGCCTCTCACTGTTGTGGCCTCTTCCGTTGTGGAACACAGGCTCTGGACGTGCAGGCTCAGCGGGCATGGCTCACGGGCCCAGCCGCTCCGCAGCATGTGGGATCTTCCCAGACCGGGGCACAAACCCGTGTCCCCTGCATTGGCAGGCAGACTCTCAGCCACTGCGCCACCAGGGAAGCCCTATAATGAACTCTTGATTTTCACAGAGATCTATATTTACCTAATATTCTAAAACTTCTCTTTGAGTATATTATAATTTAATTTTGTGACAGAGATCAGTGCCAGGAATAAAAATATGCAACTTGAATTACAATACGTCTTTGTACAGAATTTTATCAACTGGAGGGATATAGCAAAGTTGTTCTGACTTTGCTGTATATCATGCAGAATTAATATTTTTATTTAATAACTTTTTCTTTCCATTTGATTATGCTGTTTTTCAGTGATTAACTTTTATTGATGCATAAATTAGGGCCATTTTATTGAGGTCATTATTTTTCTATATAGTGTCTGAGGTAGAAAAAGGACAGAGCAAATACCAGTACACTGCTTAGTTTAAGACTTTGAGAAAATGTTTGCATCAGCTAAGGAATTGGTGCAAGGGAACCTACTTTTTAAGGAGGCCACTTCATAAATATCATGTGTGTTCTACTTTTCACAAAACCCCCTTCCTGTCAAATTTAGATGTTCCCATCTTTGACGGTAATTTTTATTTTACTTTTTTATTTTAGTGTATTACAAATTATTTTTAATTTCCTACAGATATTATTTTAATATATATGTCTGCCAAATGGAATAACTCAAAAGCCTTATTTAATAAAAGCCTCTTAAACCATCTTTATTTTGTGTTTCTTTTCATTTTCTTTACTTATTTCTACAACATTTTCTACTGTTACTAATGATCAGTTGCTCCAAAAAAAAAAAAAATGTGTTTTATTTACAGGGCACAGCTTATGGAAGTGCTCCTGTACCTTCTCGCAGGCAATTATGTGAGTCTCTTATATTCAGCTCTGTGTTGTAAACATGACGATGTGTTTCTGTGCTGTAGCATGGCATGCTGATTGAGATCAAATGCCCTAATGCAATGCCCAGTGTTGTATATTACCTACAATGTTTGTAGTAAATGGTTCCCTTTGCCTCTTCCTTACCTGTTTGTCATTATCCAGCCCATTTAAGAAAACTGCACTGCGATGTGGCCACGTGTGTTGAGGCTTCAAGAATGGCTCAAAGTCTGGGGCAAGGATAGAAGTGGCTCTTATTTAAGTTTATTTTCACTTAGCAACAATAATAGCACTTTCTTTGTTAACCAAATCAGTACGCTTTCTTAAATCCTAACTTCTTTTACAGACTTGTTCAAAGAGCCCTTGTATCATACACAGCTGTGTTTTAGTCACAGCTAATGAGACCTCTTTCCTTGAAAAGGAAAAATCCATTAAAAGGAATCCTACTTCTAGTGAATTTAAAGCAAACTTGACTTTCCAACCACTTCAGTTTATTTCTAAGTCACCGTATTTAGAAAATTTGAAAATAATCTATAAATTTTTAGATAGAAATCCTGGATTTTACAACGTGGCTTAGCTGTATTATAAGTATACACACCTCGCAGAGAGTCAGATATTTGCTCTTCAGCTCAGGAGATTTCTGTGACAGCTTGTCTGCTTTAACATGAACCTTTTGTCAATGAGAGATGTATATGTAAATTTAATATGTAGAATCTCCAGAGTGCCATCAGACTTTGAAAAAGAGCTATTTTCATCGCCATTTCCATCCATGACTTTTCTCTTCTCCCACACCAGCATCCGTCAGAAAATCATGGTTGTTTACCTCCATTATAGACTGCTACAGCAATACACCACGTGATTCTAATTGTTGTGCCTAGCAATAAATGCCAAGTAGAATCATCTTAATATGGTTTTAAAGGTGATTCAAAGGTACAGTCCTGTTTGCATAATGCTTTTCTTCACTATTGGCAAAAGAAATATATGATTCGATGACGTTCACTGAGAAGGATCTGTGAATCAATTACAAAAGACAAACAAATAAACAAAAAAAATTATAAAGATGCTTAAGGAACAAACAGAAATTTGCACTTTAGTACCTTCTTTTTCATGAAGGAGTGTTGCACGTTTGGATTCTTATGAATACAATTGTAGTGGAAAGAATTGCTAATGTGAATAGAAGATGGGATTTAGATATATTAAATATTCCTCTAAAGTTAAATAATCATCAACTGGTCTCAAACTATCCCTTGCTGTTATTTCGTTTTATCTATTTCTCTATCATCTAACTTTCTAAAATATACTAAAGGTATGGTTTCTTTTATGTACGTATTGGTGCAGTATTATTACCAAACCAAACTTGAGGCCTCTAGCCCACGAGAGCAGTAAAACCAATCTACTGACACCAGCTTGTGGTGAAGGAAAGTACAACATTTATTGTAAGGCACTGTACAAGGAGTGCAGGGCAGCTAATGCTCAAAACACCCAAACTCCCTGATGGGTTTCAGGGAAGCATTTTCAAAGGCAAGGTGAGAGAAGGTAGTTACAGGGTGTGTGACCAGCTCGTGTACAGTTCTCTGGTTCATTGATGGTGAGGTAGCAGGGTGGTGTCACAGGGGTAAACCTTATCAATCCTCAGCCTCCAGTAGGTCTGGGGGCTAAGTACTCATGGTCATCATGTAGTTAACTTCTTCCATTTGGTGGGGTTTTTAGCATCTATAAGACAAGTCAGGAGTGTGCACCAGGCACTGCCATCTGTGTCCTTCAGGGAGGAACTAAAGATTCTGTGACTGCCACGTAGCTGATTTACTGTTTAAATTCTTACCAATTCTCCTGGCCCAACTGCTGTTTTTGTCACTACATGTTTACATCCTTTCACTCATTAATTCTTGAGCCAGGCTTATGTGACTCAGAGGAGGACTGGGAAACTATAGCTTTTCTACACATAAGAGGCAAGCAGAGGACATGGGGGTGGGGTCTGGGAAGGCCCAATAGGGTCCCTGCTCAGTTACAGTATTAACTGATAAAAATTGAAAACTATAGCCAGAACACCAGTGAGATAAAAAATATTCTTTTTTTTTTATTTGCCTCTTTTTAAAGTAAAAATCATTATTGTGCATATAAGTTAGATTGCCTTAAAGACAAAGGAATGTATATTGTTATGGAGATAGAGAAAATATTGTTGCTAGAAACTTTGGGGAATGTGAATTCATTATATATGCCATGATATCATGAGTGGAAATATAAAGGTTATGGAAGTACAGTCTTCAATTTGGACTAAACATATTTCTCACTTTTACAAAATCAAAATGTATAATTTGAAAATAATACTGGATATTTGAGAGTTCAGATCATTGGTTCTAGTTAAATCAGAGTGAATCCTACAAAAAGCAAAGGGAAAAATAAAATGATGGATGGTTTCTCTAAGTTCTCTAAGTCTAAGGATCTAAAATTGAAATGTTTCCTGTGCCTCAATGGATAAGACCATAAAATGGGTATTACTCTCCTAAGCATGGGGACTTGGAAATAGTAAACTTATAAGACATTAATTTGGAATGCTACCTATCACATTTTCTTTTGGTCAAGTACAAGTCTTCGGATCTGTGAATTACCTATTAGTAGAGACTCCTTAAGTATTTGTAATTGTGGTGATTATTAAAGATATTACGTCGAGAGCTTGAATGTTTTATTCTACACATGAACCTCACAATGTTAATATTAAATGTCTTTATTCCTACCCTATTCCCTAAAATCAATACCTATATAGATATCTTACAGTTGATTCCTGATTCTAGTATTTTATATTTTTGACTATATCAAAAGTGGTAACTAATACTTTCTTGAAGTTACAATTAACCAAACTTTTATTCATTTTCTAATTCAGTATTAAGGGCTTCCTTGTTTGATGGCTGTCACTTTATTTCAGAAACATATCCATTTTTAACAGTTCTCTTTTGTCATAACCCAAAACAGAATCTAGCAGCAAGGAGGGATTGCCTAGATGATGAGGTAATTGGAAAGGCTGTGATTCTACAATGAGAAGGTTCACATCTCCATCTCAGGAAACATTATGTGGCTTTTAATTAACAGGCCCACTCAAATATGTCTTTATTGGTTACTTAGTTGATCAGAATTAAATTGGAGAACTATTGTCTTCATTAATACTTATCATTTTCAGAGAGATGCTTGCAGAATGATTAACAAACTTGGGGAAGAGGGAGTCTTGAAAAGTTTTTTGAATGCTAATAGTACATTTTTTATTATTAAATGCTTAAAAGGATACATCATCTATTCAAGTGATATTGCCTTCTTAATTTCCTACTGGTTTACATTTTAAAAGTAAAGTGCTATCATATGCTGGTAAAGACCAACTCTAAATTTGTATGCATTGAGATGTATAATATTTGAATAAATTGTTGCAAAGATTTGATCCATAAAATGCAATTCAAAATACAGGAACTGATTTTACAATGGTTATTGCTTTCCATTTTACAGTAGTAACCATTTTAAGAGCTCCAAATTACAGGACCATGTATTTCTAACAGATGTGTCTTGTTATCTTTTTCAAGAGAATATTCTAAAATTTAATAAACTGATTCCAAAATTTACTAAGCCATAAATATAAAAACCATGAACACAAAATTTCAAAATCCAAGCAACAGTTCAAAAATGACTTGTCTAAAATAATCGTGTGTTTTATTTTTGTATTTCGCAACATGGATTCATTGTTTCCCAATTTATGAAAGAAAGGAACAGCAAATATTTACAAGTAGTCTATTCAATGGTAGTTACCTAATTTAACTGACATTCTCCAGATAGTTGAATGTCAACCTAACTGAAATGACTACAAGTGATAATCATACTGCCTTCCTACTCAGAATCAGATAGCAGTTTCCTTTATAACACAAATAGAGCTGAAACTATATATTTACAAGGGAGGTCATAAACATGAAAACGTATGCTTTTTTTTTTTTTTTTTTTTTTTTTTTTTTTGCGTTACGCGGGCCTCTCACTGTTGTGGCCTCTCCCGTTGCGGAGCACAGGCTCCGGACGCGCAGGCTCAGCGGCCATGGCTCAAGGGCCCAGCCGCTCCGCGGCATGTGGGATCTTCCCGGACCGGGGCACGAACCTGTGTCCCCTGCATCGGCAGGCGGACTCTCAAGCACTGCGCCACCAGGGAAGCCCACGTATGCTTTTTATTGTTTGAAAAGTAGTTGAAGAATTACCCTAAAAATAAAGGGAAATTATTTTTGCTACATGTGATCAAAAGATTAAATACTTCCATAGGCTTTTGCACATTATACGTAAATCAATCCTTGAAAATATAAAAGTATTCTATGAAAGAGTTACCATTTTTATTCAATTTATCAAGAAAAATTTATACTATCAATTTTCCAAAGTATGTTTCTCTCTCATTTGCTTTAATTTACCTCCCCTAATTTTCAATCAAGTTTCTTTTCCCTTCTTTTTAGAGCTAAATAGCATTTTTTTAAATCCCAAATTGATTTCATCAGCAAGTGATGAAAAACAACAAATTCAATAAGAAAGGAGAGCAGAGTATTCGTTTACAATAATATAAATCTCAAAGTCAGAATGAATGGTCTTAAGATGCTGAGCTGGCTGTGTAAGAACAGATTTTTCAAACTATTGTTCTCACTGTGCCTTCTGATTTATTCCTTTCCTTCTTGGTTTATCAGTTTATTTGTTTTCATTTCCCTTTCTTTTGTCTCTCTCATCCCACACAATATCTTTCCATTATTTATCATCCTATTTTAGATGTAACTTCCGTTTTACTTGTTTTCTTCTTTCTTTGCTGTGCTTGGAAGCAATAAAGGAAGTGGTTTCAATAGTTGTGAGAACTACCAGAAATTTCCTATCACTGTCTTTTTTTTTCTTTTAATTAATTAATTTATTTATTTTTACATCTTTATTGGGGTATAATTGCTTTACAATGGTGTGTTAGTTTCTGCTTTATAACAGAGTGAATCAGCTATACATATACATATGTTCCCATATCCCCTCCCTCTTGCGTCTCCCTCCCTCCCACCCTCCCTATCCCACCCCTCCAGGCGGTCACAAAGCACCGAGCTGATCTCCCTGTGCTATGTGGCTGCATCTCACTAGCTATCTACCTTACGTTTGGTAGTGTATGTATGTCCATGCCTCTCTCTCCCTTTGTCACAGCTCACCCTTCCTCCTCCCCATATCCTCAAGTCCGTTCTCTAGTAGGTCTGTGTCTTTATTCCTGTCTTACCCCTAGGTTCTTCGTGACATTTTTTTTCTTAAATTCCATATATATGTGTTAGCATATGGTATTTGTCTTTCTCTTTCTGACTTACTTCACTCTGTATTGCAGACTCTAGGTCCAGCCACCTCATTACAAATAGCTCAATTTCGTTTCTTTTTATGGCTGAGTAATATTCCATTGTATATATGTGCCACATCTTCTTTATCCACTCATCCGATGATGGACACTTAGGTTGTTTCCATCTCCGGGCTATTGTAAAAAGAGCTGCCTTTGAAATACACCTTTGGAAGACATGTCTAGTAGGGTTGCTACAAACCTTACATGAGTAAAGCAATGCTTATCTGGTTCTGCATTCTTAGGGAGCAAAGACAAATACATTGTGTTTATAAGTTCACAGTTAAACACACATATATATCGGGGATTGAGGAAGTTCCTTTGGAAAAGAGGTTTCAGTCAGAAAGAAAACAGAAAGGAAAAGTTTTAAATGGCATGATGAAATTATGAATATACCACTAATAGAAGACAAGCTAATACAAAAGATTGCTAGAAAGTGGGAAAGGTGCAAAAGAAAAATGTAGTATATGTTATAATCCTGTAATTTACAAGGAAAATGTTAAATATTGTCTTTCCTTTGAGTCCAAACTAATGGTTTTACGTTTAATTGAGGTTACAATTTTGAGCTGCTAAAAAGTAAAAAGCTATGCTCAGTTACAATAAAAAAAGAAAAAGGCATTTCCTTTGATGTATACATAATTGTGATTATCATTCCAGGCTATTAAATTTGTCTAGATAATGAATATATGTTAAAACTGTACATAGGTGCTCTGGTTTCAGCTTGAGATGTAGAATGCTGAAAAGAGCATTGTTCCTACCCTTACAATAATAACAGAAATCCTGGAGAGAATATAAATTCACGTTTCTTGAACCATCAGAGAGCTACAGTCACAGGGCAATCAGTTAACCTAAGAGACGTAAAGACAAGTACTTGGCAAGGAGAGACCATATGTAGCAGACACAGTCAGATAACAGTAAGAATTATGTTAAATTCTGGTCAACTAATTGGTAAGGGGGAAATGTAGCCTATCGAGAGAATATAAATATAATGAAAATTTACACCACTTACAGGATCTTCTCTACAGGCCTCACTAGATGCTCACATTACAATATTGGCAAGATTCCTGAGAAAGTGTCTCTTGAGCTAAAGATCAAAAGACAGGATCTGCAGCTACTATAGGAAAGGCACAACACCACCCAGATGCTTCTTCCCTATTGTCCATATAGAACAAAAGCCTAAAATTCAGGGGGGAAAGCAATACACAGGTGAAAACCCATTGCGGCTTGGAGAAGGGAACAAAAAGAGATCCTTTATTCCTGGATCAGGGGCAAGAATACATGATGGACCCAGGACAGCTGGGGGAGAAGACAGACACCAGGAAGGCCACATCTGTGAGGCCCTGGGGCACAGTGTCTTCCTAAGATTTAGGCTCAATCAGAGGAGCAGAGAATGCCTCACTCTTTGTACCACAAACTAATAAGCAGTGAGTTATAAGTCATCAGAGAATACGGCTGGGAGTGTTACAAGAGTGCTGTGAAGCACCATGCAAAGGAGACACTAAAGGTGAAGGTGGACCATACATTTAAGAAAATCCCTGACAAATCAGTTCCTACCCTAAATACCAGGTATCATTAGAGAAAGTTGAAGGCTCTGGGTAACCCCAACAACAGTGACAAACTCAGTTCAGTTCTGCCTAGGTTGACACAAATGTCCATCCTAAAGCCTTAGCAGAAGGAATGGCATGCCCATTTCCAGACACACAGTTTATTTACCAATGTCTCTAATGTCCTACACAATATGTCTGGCTTTCCACAAAAATTTGACGGCACAAGAAAAAGCAAGAAAAAACAACACACTGCCTAGGGACAAAAGAATCAACAGAATCAGATTCAGATATTATGCAGATGTTGGAAACATCAGAAAGGGGAATTAAAATAACAATAATATGTTAACACTCTAATGGAAAAGTTTGATAACATGCAAGAACAGGAGTACAGCTTCAGCAGAGAGATAGAACTCTAAGGATGAATCAAATAGAAATGCTAGATATTAAAAGCTCAATAACAGATGAAGAATGCCTGTGATGGTCTTACATGTATATTCAACATAGCCAAGGACACAATCAATGAACTTGAAAGTAGGTGAATATAAACTACCCAAACTGAAACACAACAGGAAAGAAATGGCAAGGAGCACAAAAAAAAAAAAAAAGGAATGTTCAAGAGCTGTGGAACAATAACAAGTGGTCTGACTTATGTGTAACTGAAATCTTGGTGAGAAAAAGAGCAGTACAAAAGAAAAATTTGAGAAATAAAGGCCACAGATTTTCTAAAATTGATGGCACACACCAAATTACAGCTCCAAGAAGCTTAAAGAGCACCAAACAGATAAAGAAGAATGAAAAATACACCCAGGAATATCATATTCAAACTACTGAAAAACAAAGTCTGAACGTAGCCAGAGGAAGAAAAAATATACATTACATACAGAGGAACAAAGAAGAGAATACAGTAGACTTCTCATCAAGAACCCTGTAAGCCAGGAGACAATAAAGTGACATCTTTAAAGTTCTGAAAGGGAAAAACCAACTGGCAACACAGAATTCTATAGTTCAGTGAATATATCTTACAAAAATGAAAATAAAAAACTTTTTCAGAAAAACAAATACTGAGAAAATTCATTGCCAGCATACCTCCACTATAAGGAATGTTAAAGAAGTAAAAGAATAGCACTGGAAATGGAATAAATGGAACTAAAAATAAACTTTCCTTTAAAAATCACATAAAGATCTCTTCTGTATTCCTGTATGATTTATGAAATGTTATGATTTAATTTGTGAACCTTAAGTTAGATTAAATTATACTCACTACTAAGGTATTACAAAAATAATTATCATCTTAGTCTGTTCCAACTACTATAACAAAAATACCATAGATTGGGTGGCTTAAACAAATATTTATTTCTCACAGTTATGGAGGCTGGGAAGTCCAAGATTAAGGAGCTAGCAAAGTTGGTGTCTGATGAGATCCCACTTCCTGGTTCACACTGGCTTCTCACTTCTCATGTGGCAGAAGGGGTGAGGGAACTCTGGTGTCTCTTTCATAAGGGCACTAATCCTATTCATGAGGACTCTGCCTCTCTAAGGCCTCACCTGCAAGTATCATCTCATTGAGGAAGAGGTTTCAACATACGAATTTTGAGGGAATACACATATTCAGTCTATAGCAATCATAATTATAATATTTTGGTAGTTTATGCCTCCTACCTCTATAATAGTTATTTTGTAGGTATTTCTTTTTGTTCGTGTATGTATGCATTTTTATGTTAATACAGTTTTATAATGGGTATTTAAAGTTAATGATAAAGCAGAAACTGGGAATGCAATAAGATACAGAGGAGAGGCAGGAATCAATATTACTAAAGTCTGAATGATCCAGTGATTCATTTGCTATTCCGTATTTCTATACCTCAATGACTATAACATGTATTGTCATGTGGTCACAGTCTACTCTTAAGAAAATTAGCATATTCTTGTTGTAATTAAAACATTAGAAATTATTCTAAAACACAGTGACAACACTTAAGGATTGGAAGGGACTTCCCTGGTGGTGCAGTGGTTAAGAATCCGCCTGCCAATGCAGGGGATTGTCCATATAGAACAAAAGCCTAAAATTCAGGGGGGAAAGCAATACATGCGGGTTCGATCCCTGGTCTGGGAAGATTCCCACATGCCATGGAGCAACTAAGCCCATGCGCCACAACTACTGAGCCTGCGCCTTAGACCCCATGAGCCACAACTACTGAAGCCGACGTGCCCTAGAGCCCACGTGCCGCAACTACTGAGCCTGCATGCTGCAACTACTGAAGCCCATGTGCCTAGAGCCCATGCTCCGCAACAAGAGAAGCCACCGCAATGAGAAGCCCACATCACAACAGAGTAGCTCCCGCTCGCCACAACTTCATTGCGTGCAGCAACAAAGACCCAATGTGGCCAAAAATGAATTAAAAAAAATTTTAAAAAGGATTGGAAATTGAATTTCAAAATTTAATAGGCAAGGAATATTTTGGGCTAATACTATAATGTAGAATAAAAGGAATATGAACTTGCTTTCATATTTTCGTTTTAAATAAATAGTGAGCTAAGTAAATGAATTAAGTTACTACCTTTAAGAATTAGGAATAATCAGAATACTCAGACCTTTGGAAGTTGTTTTGATCATTAACCAACATCTAATTATTAAAGGAGTAAAATTTTCTCTGTACTTGTTCATATATGTTATTTTTATCAATTTTTTACCTTCTACATGTTAATAAATATCTGTCAGCACTCACAAGGTGCTGGATCCTAACTTTATTAAAGTTTACAGATAAGTGATAAGACCACTAATGACATAGAAATGAAAGCCTAGAATTAAGCAACATATTAAAGAAATATGTTAGAAAATATAATTTGTATTTAGTAGTTGTGGTCAGTGGATATCATAGAGTTTAAGGGTGAATTTAATTTAAACTGTTACGAGTTTTCTTGAAGATGCAAATAGGTTCAAAGTTCCCAAGTAGGCAGAGAATATAAGAAATTGTCATAGGCTAATCATATGGAATTATAAATTCCATAAGTCCTAGAGATTATCTATTCCAATCCATCCATATCACTAATAAATCCTTGAGAGATTAAGTGATTTACCAAAGTCCAAGTCTTACTGACAAAGCTGGGATTCTAACCCATTTTTCTTGTATCTTCTTTCCAGGTTCTTTTTCTTAAAATTTCTATCAAGCTATCATCTTTTTTCTAAATTTTGTGGAAAGTTTTCCTCTTTCTATCAAACTAGGAGATGATACCCAATTAACTCGTAAAGGATAAATAAAAGTTAAGCAGGTAAACGATGTGAACAATAACAAGTCCAGGTAGATGGAGCAGCATGTGGAGAGGATGGCAGAATCCAGAACATAGCTTCTTTGAGCGGTTGTGCATAGCTCACAGGGCTGAAGGGTTGGGTACTTGTGCAATTGAAGTATTTCCTTGCAGTGCTGGAAAGGGTCAGTTTCTCTGCTATAGGTCAAACTAAATTCACAGCAGCAAGTATTGCTATTTTTTTAAATTGAGGTACAGTTGATTTACAATATTGTGCTAATTTCAAGTGTACAGCAAAGTGATTCAGATATATATATATATATATATATATAAAATTTCTTTTTCAGATTATTTTCCATTAGGTTATCACAAGATATTGAATATTGTTACCTGTGTTATACAGTAAATCTTTGTTGCTTATCTATTTTATATACAGTAGTGTGTATCTGTTAATCCCATACCCCTAATTTATCCCTCCCCCTGCTCCTTTCCCCTTTGGTAACCATAAGTTTGTTTTCTAAGCCTGTGAGTCTGTTTCCGTTCTGTAAATAGATTCATTTGTATTATTTTTTTAGATTCCACATATGAGTACTATCATATAATATTTGCCTTTCTCTGTCTGACTTCACTTAATATGATATTCTCTAGGGCCAGCCATGTTGCTGCAAATGCAATATTTCATTCTTTTTTATGGTTGAATAATATTCCATTGTATAAATATAACACAACTTCTTTATGCATTTGTCTGTTGATGGACACTTTGGTTGTTTCCATGACTTGGCTGTTGTAAATAGTGCTGCTATGATCATTGGGGTGCACGTATCTTTTTGAATTAGTGTTTTTGTTTTTCTCATATATATACCCAGGAGTGGAACTGCTGGATCATATGATAGTTCTATTTTTAGTTTTTTGAGAGAACCTCCATACTGTTTTCCAAAGTGGCTGCACCAGTTTATATTCCTACCAAGAGTGTAGGAGGATTCCCTTTTCTCCACAGCCTCTCCAGTATTTATTATTTGTAGACTTTTTGATTATAGCTATTCTGACTTATGTGAGGTGATACCTCATTGTGGTTTTGATTTGTATTTCTCTAAAAATTAGCAATGTTGATCACCTTTTCCTGTGCTGTTGGCCATCTGTATGTCTTCTTTGGAGAAATGTCTATTTAGGTCTTCTGCCCACTTTGTTGATTGGGTTTTTTGTTTTTCTTATATTGAGTTGTATGAGCTGTTTGTATATTTTGGAAATTGATCCCGTGTTAGGTGCACTGTTAGCAAATATTTTCTCCCGTTTCATAGGTTGTCTTTTCATTTTGTTGATGATCTTCTTTGCTAAGCAAAAGCTTATAAGTTTGATTAGGTCCCATTTCTTTATTTTTGCTTTTATTTCTTTTGCCTTGGGAGACTTATCTAAGAAAAATCGCTGTGATTTATGTCAGAGAATGTTTTGCCTATGTTGTCTTCTAATTGGCAAAAGACCCTGATTTTTTATTAAAATTTAGTTTTTTTTTTTTGTTTGCACAAGATTATCTTCAAATAAACATTGCTAGATCACTCATATAACCTGTAAACTATTTTAAGTACATTTCTCAATTTGTTGTGAAATGAGGAACATATTACTTAGAATCTACTCTTTATGTCAAAGAATTAGAGATTATTGGATATGAATATAAATCAAAAATAATTTTTTCTTCTTAAAAAATAGACCAGGAAATTCAACTCCTTTCCCACAAGTCAATAAGTGTCCATGTTAAGTCTTCCTTTGAGTGCTAAATGTACTATTTAGATCCTTAGGAAAATTTTTTTAAGTCATTATTATAGAATTAATTATGTTACATAAAAATATTAGTATCACAATTTTTGATAATTTAAAGTATTAGTTAAATAAAACGAGTTCATTTTGTTGTCACACATATAATCTCTGGGTGAGTGTTTGGTATTTTCAGTCCACTAAGAATCCTAATGTACAAACACTGCATTTGTCACAAATGGCTCCATGTTGGCCTAAAACAATTAATGTGTCAAATTTGTTCACTTGGAGACATGTGACTCATTTATTGTTCATAGCATGTTGGTCTGGTACATTGCCCAGCCTTTAAAATTAAAAATATACATCCTATATAAATATATAATAAAGCATTCTCTAAGAGACATAAACATTTGAAATTATGATTGGCCTCAGGACTAAAATGGATACGTAATATATCTGAGCCTTTATAAGCAAATTCCCTTAAGTTGGAAAAATATGATATGACTCTTCAAATGTGGCTATATGAGACCTCAATATATTATGATATCTAAGGAATGCAGATATCATCAATCTGAAGTAGTCATTACAACAAACCAAAGGAAAAAAAAGAAAGAAAAAAACCCAGAAAAATAGTCAAAAGATCAAGCCTTCGAGTACCCCTTCATGAACAATCCAGGAAACACTTGAATTGTTGATCCCTATAGTAGGTATAATTTATTGTGCAAATGGGCATATTCATAAACTTAGCTCAATGCTCAAGCATTTTCTTGTCTGTGTTATTCCATGCTCCATAGGCACACTTCTTATGATCTGTGATCTGCTTTCCCATGTAACATCTATAAAGTGGATATGAGGCTGGGGTCTGGGGGCCTTAAGCATCTGGTTTTCTTAGCAGTGACAATCTAATTGGAAATCAATAAATTGATGTTGAACCCTACACAACTTTCACATGAACCTGTCCCTGAAAAAAATCAATTCATTCTTTGGCTGTTTTCACATCTGAAAGACAAAAGGTACAGTTTTGGGAGGCCAAAATGTGCCAAGGAAAGGTTTCCTGGGAGACTCCCACAGAACATTCCGTAGTGGCCCTTCTTATCGCCACCCACTTCCTCGCAACCCTGGCTGTACTGCTAAGTCTCATTGAGAGCAATGTTGTGAACTTCTATAAATGGAATTTTTATATTCTTAACATCTTAACTTTCGTGGGATATATAGAATTGAGAAAGTTGGTAGACATAATAGATATATGGAACTCATTTGATTGAGAAATCTTTATTAGTAATCTCTACAATGGATTGAAGTAAATTCTTACATTAAGTCAAGAATCTTCTCAGAGTATCACTTTTATCTGTAAAATGTCAATTAGTATCTGAAATTAATGATGTCACTTTAATTTAATTTTGGGCCATTGTTTTTGTTTCAATTTACATGAGAAAGAACAAAAATCATTCCTTATAAATAAGTGTGCACTGGACATTGAGATTCTTTTATAAAAATTTGCTGGTCAGAATCCATTCAATATATGTTTGTAGCCTCTGTCTGTTTAAAATTTTGGTTTCTGCAAGATATTATTTAAGTTAGGGACGGTGATATACAGTCACCCTTTTTTTGGTCAAAATTTTATTTACAATTAGCAAGAGTATATTTCTTTGCTCTCATGTTGAGGAACAGACAAAAGAGGCAAAACGTTAAAAATAATAACAAAGGTAATATGGGATCAGCCTGTCAAAATTAAAAGCTTTTAAAAATTGCATGATTTTTTTCAGTCTCTAAATATGTAAGAATATAATAATTCTTCAAGTTATGAGCTACAAAATGTCTCCTGCGGCCCTTCATGATTTAAGCATTTAGAGTCCTTTCTCTTATCATTTCATTTTTCCATCTTCATTTCAATGTGAGTAGCTATGATGAAAGAGTCAAGAAGGCAGATGTTCAGGGAGTTAGACAAAAATTGTCTATCTGAGTTCCTGATATTACAAGAGAGTCAAACGTGCTACAGAATTCTTTACTAACTAATATTCACTGCACTTAGTTAAATATTCTCATCATGCTGGTTTCTAAATCTTCACTAATATAAGAAATATACATGAAAACTGCCTTTTAATGGATTGTAGTTTATATAAATGTATACAAATCATGTTTATGCTCCTTGCTAAGACAAACATGTTTTAGATATGTTCCTTTGGGAAATCCTCTTAAAGACTGCTCCTAAATGGTTGTCAGGAAGGGAACCAATGTGTTTGAGCACTGCTAGATATCAGACACCCTGTTAAGTGGTTTAAGTTACCTCATTTAATTTTCTGAACAGATCTGAAAAGTGGGCCTTAGCCCCATTTTAAAATAAGAACTCTAACTCTCTTAGAGGCTGTAGTCCTGTATTAGTTTCCTAGGACTGCCCTAACAAATTATCACAAACTTGGTGGCTTAAAACGACAGAAATATATTCTCTCTCAGTTCTGGGGGTCAGCAGTTTGAACTCAAGATGTCAGTAGGGTTGGTTCCTTCTTGAGGCTCGAAGAAGAATCCATTCCAAGCTCATTGCCTCACGGCTGGTGGCTGCAGAAAATTCTTGGTAGTATTTCTTGGCTTAGGGACTCTTCACTCCAATCTCTGCCTCCATTTTCACAAAGTCTTCCCTCTGTGTGCCCCTCTGTCTTCTCCTTTTCTGTCTCATAAAGACGTTGGATTTAGGGCCACTCTAAATCCAAGATGATGTCATCTCATCTCAAGAGCATTAACTTAATTACATCTGTAAATCCCTATTTCCAAATCAGGTCACATAATGAACTGGGGGTTATGATTTGGAAATATATTTTGGGGGTGACTATTGAGCATCTACAATGTGCAGTGGCAGAGTCAGAATTTAAATTCTGTTTTTTGTCTTTGGAGTACAAATGCTTTTCATCGTTTTACACCAACTCAGTAAATATGACTCCATATTAGGCACAAAATGACACTCCTACAAGATGACTAAAAGACAGTCCCTACCTTTGAGGTGCTTACACACTAGTGAAACATGGCTGGCTCTTTAACTTCCAAAAAACTTACATTGTCATTTTACTGTAATTACAGAGAAAAACTATAATTTAAACTGCCTAATGAAATATATTACCATACACTACTTTTAAGTATATTTTCTGTATTGCTAACCATTTAGAAATCAGCAAAATGAGAAAACTCAATTAGTATGGTAGATGTTAAATGTTACAAGAATTAAATAGCACTTTAAAATTTCTTGTATCAGAAAGTTGGACAAAATTTAGAGAAAATTGAATTTTTAAAGAAAAGTAAGTTTTTAAAGGGAAAAATACAATATTAGTCATTATTAAATAAACTCCAAAAATACTATAAAGATTTTGAGTACAAAAACTTATTAGAAAGGTATTCTATGATCTAAAAGGTTTTATGGTGTTTTGTTTCTGAAAGAAAAAAATTTAATATTTAATTATTGAAATCTGGAAAATTAAGTATTTTGAAATGGAATGCCAATTATATTATTTTGTGAAGATCACCACCAGTTATTTTGTAAAAAATAGTTTCCCAATAGTTATAAAAATGTATTTATACTCATAGATATTGCATACAATGAGAAATCTCTAGGTTTTTGTTGGCGATGATGATGGGTTTTTTCATCATTTTGGAGATGAGTAGCTCATAAGTGGTAGAGCATCACAGTTACCCTGTCTGTTCTTTTGTGTTAAGTTTCATAGCATGAATCAGCCTGCCTGTATTTTTACATACATCACAGTAATTGGACATAAATAGCTTGCTTTAAAAGCCATTTGAATATGTTTCATATTAGGATATTTTATAGAAAAAAATCTAAATTAAAGCAAAAGACTTTAACCTAGTGGCTTTATAGTAACTAAATGAAGGTTTATGTCTGCAAGTACAACACACTTTCAAAGTATTTGCAAGACAATGTGGCTTTTAAAAATAAATACTGAAGTAGGTCCTCAAAACCTTCATTCAAAATCAGGTTTGAAGTTACACAAATTCCCACAAACTTCAGAGATGTAAGGGTGACTGATTCTGAGAATAGATTACGTGTAGATTTTGAAAGAGGAGGATTAGGGGTAGAAATGGAGAATGAGGTTGGCAGCATAGGAAAGTGGGAGTCAATATCTGTAACTTTTTCCTTATTTTTACCACTCTAAAGATAAATGATTCCACCTTTCATTTTCCTTCCACATATCTGTTCGTCTCCCTTCCTTCATATTCCTGCACTTTTTACTAACCTCCTTTTCATGGTCCCTATACCCTTTCTCCACATGGCATGACGATTCTTAGGTTTAGATTTGGAAGGCAATATGCATTAAATCACAGGCTTTTCTATAATTAATTCTTAGGATTTTTCAAGGTTTCCTTTCTTTCACAGATTAAAAACAAATCAATCCAGCCAAGTTCTAATAGGTAATATATAGAATGAAAAATAAACTGATAACTAAATTTTTGAAATCCTTATCTGATGGGGGTACAGAAATACCTATTTTCTTCGTATTGTATTCCTATTTTTTTTTCAGCAATTAGAATATGTACTGATCGAACTTACTGTCATTATCTCATTTGTTTGGTTATGAGACATTTGTCACTGCACCTGGGAATCACCTGGTCCAGTGAGGCTTGGAGATAAGTAAATTGGAAATATTGTCCTGCATATTCAGCTACAAAATAGAAATATAAATGGGCTGAGATTGCAGTCAAATGGAGGGTCAGCTCATATGTCTGGGGCATTTGAGTGGTCTTTAAAAGGAAGAGATAATTGAGGTGCTTGAAAAATGATAGAAATGGCTCTTTTATCATTCACAAATTGTAGGTTTTTTTCCACACAATACATCTCATAAAAGAGAATGCAGTAATCTTCATTTATACTTCTATCAATAGCTTTGATTCATTTATGAATAAATGAATTTTAAATAAATAAATGAATTTTAAAGTTTATAACTCAGAATGTAATTAGCACTTAAGATTTAAATTGTTTTTTAACTTGATAAGTTGAAGAATTTAACAGGGCAATTTTAAATAAAATATATTAAGGGAATATAAAATTAGTAACTAATGAATCTATGTATTGATCTCTGCTTTCACATTTCTTACAAGGTAAATCTTTTACATACTATATCACTGTGATATAAATTTACCCTGTAATTAAAATGCCTCGACTTTAACATAATATTAAAAAAAACAGTATTGGTGAATTATATATACTTTAATTGTGACATTACTGGCCACGTGGTTAATGCTCAATCAATTTATTTATTGTAATTATCTATAGACCTAATTTCTAAATAAGGAAAGAAACTAAAGAAATCACTGTTCCAAACTGGGAATTGAGGCATGTTATTTTGACCACTAAGCTATCTATTTAAAGAATAGGTAAAAAATAAAATTGAGTTTTGTCAGATATCACTGTAGACAGTAAAATTGAATAAGGTTTGCTTCTGATTCTCCATGTTTAGTTACCCTGATTCAATTCAATTCTATTTTTTATTTGATGTAACAAAAAAAGTAAGAGAATATGCAAAGCTAATCCAATTCTTTCAAATTATCTATTTGAAAATAATTATATACTAAAAATATATATACATTTATTTTGTATAGCATATAATTATATTTTAATATTAAATTAAAATAAATTTAATTAAATAATTTAATTAAATATTAAATTGATTTTACTATTCTAATAAATTATAGATAATATATGTTATATTAATTATATTAATTATAAATTATATACAATTATATACTAAAGTATATAATAATATATAATTACTAATGTTGACCTGCCAGATATTTCTCTAGCAGCATTGTGTTTATTCGGGGACAACAGAAAATTTCAGTTTGGGGTCTGAATCATGCGAGCCACATGCAAGTTCCTGCAGAGCAAAGGAAGGGGCATGCTTTTATAGAGAGGAGAAGGAAGTTGGGAGGGCTATAGTAAATGAAGAGTCCATGGCTTTTCATTGGCTGAGTCCTTGCCAGGAAAGAGGAGGTGTCCTTCTTCTTCCTGTTGAGCTCTGCTATTGTCGTCGGGCATGAGAGCTCTCCCTCTGATCTCCAAACAATATTTAATTGAGATGTCTTTTTATTAATTTTTTACACTAAATAAATTATACTAAAAATATTTATTAGGATATATAGCTGTTTCTACCTCTGAAAAGGGTAGGACTGGGCTTGTATAATTCCTAGTACAATCCTCATTTTTGCATGTGAGGAAATTAAGGTATAGAGAGGTCAACTAACTTACCTAAGGGCACATAGCCAATTATTCATGGAGCTAACATTTGATCCCATGCAGTTCATCTCCAAGCAAGTATATAATGCCCCTTAAAATGAGGCACTCATCAGTCAAAAGTATGAAAAGTAAAGGTATAGATTTTTTAGAGGTATAATTGACATACATTATATTTGTTTCAGGTGTACAACATAATGGTTCGATGTTTGTGTGAATTGCAAAATGATCACCCCAATAAGTCTAGTTAATATCTGTCACCACACATAGTTACAGAATGTTTTTTTCTTGTGATGAGAAACTTTCAGTATCTACTCCCTCAGCCACTTTCAAATATGCAAACCAGTGTTATGAACTATAGTCACCGTGCTATATACTGTATACCCAAGGCTTATTTATTTTATAACTAGAAGTTTGTCTCTTTTGTTATTGAGTTATATGAGTTCTTTACGTATTTTAGATACCAATCACTTATCAAACATATGATTTGAAGATATTTTCTGCCACTCCATATATTCCTTTTTCATGTTGTTAATCATTCCCTTTTCTATGCAGAAGCTTTTTAGTTTGATGTAGTTTAGTGCAGTTTTCTTTTTATTTTTCTTTTTTGGTTTTCTTTTTTTTCTGTTTTAGTGCAGTTTTTAAAGAGGAAATTTTATCTGGTTTCTTATTCTAGTGACAATGAATATTGTATCTGTGTTTTTACAGTATAAATCAAGATATTGTTAAGATTCAGGGTCAGAAAAGGCCACAGGATAGGTTATTTCCTGGTGGACGTTAAAGAGGACAGATCTTTGCTCTAAAGATGAGGATACCCAGGCAGAAGGTGAAATAAAGCAGATAATGTAAATGGAATATTCAGGGAAGATGAGGTTTGGAAGGTAAGTCTGGTTTAGACTGTGAAGAGTCCTGGCTCAGGAGTGTGTATTTATTCTCTGAGAAATTTCCTAAAGGTTTATTTTCTGTTTGTTTGTTTTTTGAATTTTATTTTCTATTTTTTTAATACAGCAAGTTCTTATCAGTTATCTATTTTATACATATTAGGGTATACATGTCAATCCCAATCTCCCAGTTCATCCCACTCCACACCCCCCCCCAACTTGGTGTCCATACGTTTGTTCTCTAAATCTGTGTTTTTATTTCTGCCTTGAAAACCAGTTCATCTGTACCATTTTTCTAGATTCCACATTTATGCGTTAATATACGATATTTGTTTTCCTCTTTCTGACTTACTTCACTCTGTATGGCAGTCTCTAGGTCCATCCACGTCTCTACAAATGACCCAATTTTGTTCCTTTTTATGGCTGAGTAATATTCCATTGTATATATGTACAACATCTTCCTTATCCATTTGTCTGTGGATGGGCATTAGGTTGCTGCCATGAACTGGCTATTGTAAATAGTGCTGCAATGAATGTTAGGGTGCATGTATCTTTTTGAATGAAAGTTTTCTCTGGGTATATGCCCAGTAGTGGGATTTCTGGGTCATATGGTAATTCCATTTTTAGTTTTTTAAGGAACCTCCATACTGTTCTCCATAGTGGCTGTATCAATTTACATTCCCAACAACAGTGCAGGAGGGTTCCCTTTTCTCCACACCCTCTCCAGCATTTATTGATTGTAGATTTTCTGATGGTGCCCATTCTAACTTGTGTGAGGTAATACCTCATTGTAGTTTTGATTTGCATTTCTCTAATAATTAGTGATGTTGAGCAGCTTTTCATATGCCTCTTGGCCATCTGTATGTCTTCTTTGGAGAAATGTCTATTTAGGTCTTCTGCCCATTGTTTGACTGGGTTGTCTGTTTTTTTTAATATTGAGCTGCATGAGCTGTTTATATACTTTGGAGATTAATCTTTGTCCATTGATTCATTTGCAAATATTTTCTCCTATTCGGAAGGTTGTCTTTTCATCTTGTTTATAATTTCCTTTGTTTTGCAAAAGCTTTGAAGTTTCAGTAGGTCCCATTTGTTTATTTTTGTTTTTATTTCCATTACTCTAGGAGGTGGGTCAAACAAAGATCTTGCTGTGATTTATGTCAAAGAGTGTTCTTCCTATGTTTTCCTCTGGGAGTTTTATAGTGTCTGATCTTACGTTTAGATTTTTAATCCATTTTAAGTTTATTTTTGTGTATGGTGTTAGGGAATATTCTAATTTCATTCTTTTACATGTAGCTGTCCAGTTTTCCCAGCACCACTTATTATGAGAGACTGTCTTTTCTCCAGTGTATATCCTTGCCTCCTTTGTCATAGAATAGTTGACCATGGGTGCTTGCGTTTATCTCTGGGCTTTCTATCCTGTTCCATTGATCTATATATCTGTTTTTGTGCCAGTACCATACTGTCTTGATTACTGTAGCTTTGTAGGATAGTCTGAAGTCAAGGAGTCTGATTCCTCCAGCTCCGTTTTTTTCCCTCAAGACTGCTTTGACTATTCAGGGTCTTTTATGTCTCCATACAAATTTTAAGATATTTTTTCTAGTTCTGTAAAAAATGCCATTGGTAATTTGATAGGGATTGCACTGAATCTGTAGATTTCTTGCAGTAGTATAGTCATTTTTACAATATTGATTCTTCCAATCCAATAACATGGTATTTCTATCCATCTGTTTGTGTCACCTTTGATTTCTTTCATGAGTGTCTTACAATTTTCTGAGTACAGGCCTTTTACCTCCTTAGGTAGGTTTATTCCTAGGTATTTTATTCTTTTTGCTGTAATGATGAATGGGATTGTTTCCTTAATTTCTTTTTCTGATTGTTCATTGTTAGTGTATAGGATTGCAAGAGATTTCTGTGCATTAATTTTGTATCCTCCTACTTTACCAAATTCATTGATTAGCTCTAGTAGTTTTCTGGTGACATCTTTAGGAATATCTATATACAGTATCATGTCATCTGCAAACAGTGACAGCTTTACTTCTTCTTTTCCGATTTGGATTCCTTTTATTTCTTTTTCTTCTCTGATTCCTGTGGCTAAGACTTCCAAAACTATGTTGGATAATAGTGGTGAGAGTGGATATCCTTGTCTTGTTCCTGATATTAGAGGAAATGCTTTCAGTTTTTCACCATTGAGAATGACGTTTGCTGTGGGTTTGTCGTATATGGCCTTTATTATGTTGAGGTAGGTTTGCTCTATGCCCACTTCCTGGAGAGTTTTTATCATAATGGGTGTTGAATTTTGTTGAAAGCTTTTTCTGCATCTGTTGAGATGATCATATGTTTTTTATTCTTCAATTTGTTACGATGGTGTATCACAAGATTGATTTGTGTATATTGAAGAATCCTTGCATCCCTGGGATAAATCCCACGTGATCATGGTGTATGATCCTTTTAATGTGTTGTTGGATTCTGTTTGCTAGTATTTTGTTGAGGATTATTGCATCTATATACATTAGTGTTATTGGTCTGTAATTTTCATTTTTTGTAGTATCTCTGTCTGGTTTTGGTATCAGGGTGATGGTGGTCTCATAGCATGAGTTTGGGAGTGTTCCTTCCTCTGAAATATTTTGGAATAGTTTGAGAAAGACGGGTGTTAGCTCTTCTCTAAATGTTTGATATAATTCACCTGTGAAGCCATCTGGTCTTGGACTTTGTTGGAAGATATTTAATCACAGTTTCAATTTCATTACTTGTGATTGGTCTCTTCATATTTTTTATTTCTTCCTGGTTCAGTCTTGGAAGGTTATGCCTTTGTAAGAATTTGTCCATTTCTTCCAGCTTGTCCATTTTATTGCCATAGATTTGCTTATAGTGGTCTCTTATGATGCTTTGTATTTCTGTGGTGTCCATTGTAACTTCTCCTTTTCCATTTCTAATTTCATTGATTTGAGTCCTCTCCCTCTTTTTCTTGATGAGTCTGGCTAAAGATTTATCAACTTTGTTTATCTTCTCAAAGAACCAGCTTTTAGTTTTATTGATCTTTGCTGTTGTTTTCTTTGTTTCTATTTCATTTATTTCTGCTTTGATCTTTATGATTTCTTTCCTTCTGCTAACTTTGGGTTTTGTCTGTTCTTCTTTCTCTAGTTCCTTTAGGTGTAAGGTTAGATTGTTTTTTTGAGATTTTTCTTGGTTCTTGAGGTAGGCTTGTATAGCTATAAACTTCCCTATTAGAACTGCTTTTGCTGCATCCCATAGGTATTGGATCATCGTGTTTTCATTATTATTTGTCTCTAGGTATTTTTTGATTTCCTCTTTGATTTCTTCAGTGATCTCATGGTTATTTAGTAGCGTGTTGTTTAGCCTCCATGTGTCTGTGTCTTTTACGTTTTTTCCCTGTAATTTGTTTCTAATCTTATAGCATTGTGGTTGGAAAAGATGCTTGATATGATTTCAATTTTCTCAAATTTACCAAGGCTTGATTTGTGACCCAAGATGTGATCTGTCCTAGAGAATGTTCTGTGTGCACTTGAGAAGAAAGTGTAATCTGCTGTTTTTGGATGGAATGTCCTATAAATATCAATTAAATCTCTCTGGTCTATTGTGTCATTTAGAGCTTGTGTTTCCTTCTTAATTTTCTGTCTGTATGATCTTTCCATTGCTGTAAATGAGGTATTAAAGTCCCCCACAATTGTTGTGTTACTCTCAATTTCCTCTTTTATAACTGTTAGCATTTGCCTTATGTATTGATGTGCTCCTAGGTTGTGTGCATATATGTTTATAATTGTTATATCTTCTTCTTGGATTGATCCCTGAATCATTATGTAACGTCCTTCCTTGCCTCCTGTAACATTCTTTATTTTAAAGTCCTTTTTGTCCGATATGAGTATTGCTACTCCAGCTTTCTTTTGATTTATATTTGCATGGAATATCTTTTTCCATCCCCTCACTTTCAATCTGTATGTGTCCCTAGGTCTGAAGTGGGTCTCTTGTAGGCAGCATATAGATGGGTCTTGTTTTTGTATCCATTCAGTGAGCCTGTGTGTTTTGGTTAGAACATTTAATCCATTCACGTATAAGGTAATTATCGATATGTATGTTCCTATGACCATTTTCTTAATTGTTATGGGTCTGTTTTTGTAGGTCCTTTTCTTCTCTTGTGTTTCCCACTTAGAGAAGTTCCTTTAGCATTTGTTATACAGCTGGTTTGGTGGTACTGAATTCTCTTAGCTTTTGCTTGTCTGGAAAGATTTTGATTGCTCTGTTGAATCTGAATGAGATCCTTGCTGGGTAGAGTAATCTTGGTTGTAGGTTCTTCCTTTTCATCACTTTAAATATATCTTGCCACTCCCTTCTGGCTTGTAGAGTGCCTGCTGAGAAATCAGCTGTTAACCTAATTGGAGTTCCCTCATATGTTATTTGTCATTTTTCCCTTGTTGCTTTTAATAATTTTTGTTTGTCTTTAATTTTTGAAAATTTGATTACTATGTGTCTCGGCATGTTTCTCCTTGGGTTTATCCTGTATGGGATTCTGTGCACTTCCTGGACTTGGGTGGCTATTTCCTTTCCCACGTTAGGGAAGTTTTCCCATTTTTTTTTTTTTTTTTTTTTTTTTTTTGCGGTACGCAGGTTTCTCACTGTTGTGGCCTCTCCCATTGTGGAGCACAGGCTCTGGACACACAGGCTCAGCGGCCATAGCTCACAAGCCTAGCCACTCCGCAGCATGTGGGATCTTCCAGGACCGGGGCATGAACCCATGTCCCCTGCATTGGCAGGCAGACTCTCAACCACTGTGCCATGAGGGAAGCCCCGGGAAGTTTTCAACTATAATCTCTTCATATATTTTCTCGGGTCCTTTCTCTCTCTCTTCTCCTTCTGCGACCCCTATAATGTGAAAGTTGGTGCATTTAATGTTGTTCCAGAGGTCTCTTAGGCTGTCTTCATTTCTTTTCTTTCTTTTTTCTTTATTCTTTTCCACAGCAGTGAATTCAACCATTCTGTCATTCATCTCTGTTTGTTTGTTCTTTAATTCTTCTAGGTCTTTGTTAAACTTTTTTTGCATCTTCTCGATCTTTGTGCCTCCATTCTTTTTCCGAGGTCCTGGGTCATCTTCACTATCTTTATTCTGAATTCTTTTTCTGGAAGGTTGTCTGTCTCCACTTCATTTAGTTGTTTTTCTGGGGTTTTATCATGTTCTTTCTTCTGGTACATAGTCCTCTGCCTTTTCATTTTGTCTGTCTTTCTGTGAATGTGGTTTTTGTTCCACAGGCTGCAGGATTTTAGTTCTTCTTACTTCTGCTGTCTGCCCTCCTTTGGTTGAGGCTATCTAAGAGGCTTGTGCAGGCTTCCTGATGGGAGGAACTTGTGGTGGGTAGAGCTGGGTGTTGCTCTGGTAGGCAGAGCTCAGTAAAACTTTAATCTGCTTGTCTGCTTCTGGGTGGGGCTGAGTTCCCTCCCTGTTGGTTGTTTGGCCTGAGGCAACCCAGCACTGGAGCCTACAGGCTCTTTGGTGGGGCTAATGGCGGACGCCGGGTGGGCTCATGCCAAGGCGTACTTCCCAGAACTTCTGCTGCCAATGTCCTTGTCCCCACAGTGAGGCACAACCACCTCCTGCCTCTGCAGGAGACCCTCCAACACTAGCAGGTAGGTTTGGTTCAGTCTGCTATGGGGTCACTGCTCCTTCCCCCTGGGTCCTAATGTGCACGCTACTTTGTGTGTGCCCTCCAAGAGTGGAGTCTCTCTTTCTCCCAGTCCTGTTGAAGTCCTGTAATCAAATCCCACTACCCTTCAAAGTGTGATTCTCTGGGAATTCCTCCTCCCCTTGCTGGACCCCCACGTTGGGAAGCCTGACGTGGAGCTCAGAACCTTCACTCCAGTGGGTGGACTTCTGTGGTCTAAGTGTTCTCCAGTTTGTGAGTCACCCACCCAGCAGTTATGGGATTTGATTTTATTGTGTTTGCACCCCTCCTACCATCTCATTCCAGCTTCTCTTTTGTCTATGGATGTGGGGTATCTTTTTTGGTGAGTTCCAGTGTCTTCCTGTCAATGATTGTTCAGCAGCTAGTTGTGATTCTGGTGGTCTTACAAGAGGGAGTGAGCACACCTCGTTCTACTCCTCCATCTTGAACGAATCTCCTATTTTACGTTTTTCTTCACATCTCTTTCAGTGAGCATGTGTTACATTTAGGATACAGATAAGTACCTTTTAAAAACTGGGGATATGGAGAAAGTAGGAGCAGAAAAGCAGGAATTGAAGTTGCATTTTTTTTCTCAAAGACAAAAGTAAAAAGGCCAAAAGTATTCTGCTCACATGGGGAGAATGAATGGTAGTTTGCATGTGTTGTTGTGTGTGTTATATGTGTGTGTGTGTTATATGTGTGTGTGTGTGTTATATGTGTGTGTGTGTGTGTGTATGAGAGACAGGGAGAGGTCAGTGTGAGTGGTGTTTCAGGAATGAGTTTTCAGGTGTGGGTGAGAAGGAAGAGAAAATCTTTTAGTGTGTTTATTGGACTGAGATCATTGTATATGAAGTAAGAGAATTGGATTTCTGAATTTAATATTTTGAAGAAAAAGCAATTCCAGACAATGGCAAGGTCAAGGTTCCACACATATGCTTGGAAAACTGACTGAAAGAGGATCAAAAGACACTGAAGGGAAGAATTCAAGGTTAGAAGAATAGAATGATGAATAGAAGGTAAAATCACCTGGAATGAGAGCAGTAGTTGCCAAGGATCTGGAAACTTTTGATCAGGTGATAAAGTTCTCAACAGAAGCAAGTGTGTGAACAGAGAGCAGACCAACAAACGTATACAGCAGGAAAAAACCTGTGTACTAGACTTTCAAGGAAAATGGGGTATTTGAGAGAAGGTGATAAAAATATTTTAGAATAAACAGTTTGTAGGCACGATGATGTTTAATCCGAAACCTAACTCTGAGAAATCTGCATGTGAGTTGCATAGACGCGAAAATAGTGGATAAGAATCTATGGACATATTTAGGAAATTAAAGGATTACAGAAGGACTAATGGATATTGTTAAGATGGCAGAAATTCGACAAAAAAAGCATAATTAGGGAATTGACAAATAAAAATGGCACAGATGACAGCTAATAAGGAGTTATACTATTAGCTGTGAGTATGAGATACAGGGAAAAGGCGTAGGGAGAAGGAAAGAATGTTAGAGGGGTGTATCAGTCAGATCTCAGTGCAGATATCAGACGCTATTTAAAACGTGGAATTACAAAATTGTTGGAAGACAACTGAATTGAAAATCAGTGATCATCTGTCATTGTCCATTCAGGACTCTGTGGTTGAGATGCAGCAGTCAGGATGCTGCAGGAAACCACTGCCAGTAATCATAGCTGCCCAGAGCTCTAAGTGACCACACAGGAGAACACAACTTTGTGTCTTGAAGCCTTGTCAGCCACCATCTCTGTCAGAGAAAAGGTGCCCTCAGCCTCTCTTGTGACTTCCAAATTTTATATGTAGGCATCTCATTGGCAGAGCCTAAAATAAATCCAGAACTCTGGAGGCAAGGGGAGGTGGGAAATGTAGTTTCTAGGATTTGGGCCCCTTAGATAAAGGGAAGAACACAGAAAGGGTAGGAATGGAGGCTGATAGACAAGCAAGAAATTTATGAAAATCTGAGGTGAACGTCATAGAACCAACCAGAATTGCAGTCTTAAATAAAACTTTGCTAACTCTTTTGCTGACCATGCAAGTATCCAGGCCCAGACGATTGTGGTAGTCCCCAAACACAGAACAGAATAAATGGCAAGACCTTGGACAAAGTTAGTTCCCTCAAATATTACCTGCCTTACACAAGCCATTGGCAAGTGCTGGGGAGAGTGCAATTCACGGCTTGTAGTACCGACTCTGTCATGCCCGAAACCCAGATGGGAAATTCAGTGACACATTTTAGAGCAGTGATTCTCCAAGTGTAGTACCCACACCAGCAAGAGTAGTAGCACCTGGGAACTGGTGAGAGAGGCAGTTTCTCAGGTCTTAACCCAAGCCTACTAAATCAGAGACCTTGGAGATGGGTCCCAGAGTTCTCTGTTCTAACAAGCCCTCTAGGTAATTCTGATCCATGCTGAAGTTTGAGAACCACTGTTTTAGCTAAAAAGAACTGTGGTTATAGGCTTATAGTTAAATGTTGAAGTTCCATTACGCCCTTAAAAGTGAGGCATGCACCTAATTTGGTGATATTACACTGAATTAAAGCATGATTTTTTTCATAATATACTGCATTTTTTAAGTATGTACAAATGTCATGTCTGTGGATTTTCTGATTACACTATGTTTTAAGAAGCACAGTCAATATCACTGAAAAAATATTTCTTGACTTCATTTAAGAAAGGTCCATCTATACCTTTTGATATTCAAAATAATAATAGTTGATCCTAAACAGCACTTAGTAAGGGCCAAACACTGCTCTGAGCACCATACTTATACTAACTTAATATTCACCTATAGAGTAGCTGTCATTATCAGCACCTTTTTACAGATGAGGAAGTGGAGAGATGTGCAGAGTAGAGCTCTCATATCTAACTAGACTCCAGAATCTTCTATTTGGTACTAGCTATACTGGATTTATTAAAATGTCTAGGTTTGGTATCTACTCATTATTTTAGATAAATTGCAACTCTGAATAGGACTTCAAGGCACCATTTTATAGTGCCAAGGAAATAAAGTAATGTATGTTCATGGCAGTGTAAATGAAGCCACCATTAGTTCTGTTAGGGAAATAATGTATAAAACCATTAATTGTTTTCAGAAACTGAGACATCCGTGCCTCAGGTAGATACTAATTTAACACTTGCTTAAAATATAATTATTCAAACACACAAAATAAATTACTCAAATATTTTTATAATAATGATTTCCCCAGCCCATGTTTAGAAGAGTATTATTTTTTTAAAAATTCAATTTTACTTATCACTGAAAATAGTGATATTTTCAAGGTATTTCCAAAAAAATTTAACTAAGTACTAGTGACAGTGGAAGAGAAGGGAAAGTAAAGCTGTAAGTGTTAAGCAGTAAAGGTTCTTATTATTATAAGGAATGTTTATCACTAAGAAAGCTTTCAAAGTTCTACATCATGAATGATATATAATAGATTTGATAAGCTAGGTTAGCATAAAGGCTCTTTGAGTCACACCATGTCCCAGTGAGTATTTAGGATATATTTAGGAATATATTTAGGAATTTGTTTTTATCTTTGTATAGGTAATTTTTTTAGAGTTAAGTTTTCAGAAGGGTATTAAAAAGCATATAGTTTCTACTCTATCCCTATCTATCTATCTATCAAAATATAGCTTAAGGAATTGGCTCATGGAGGCTGAGAAGTCCCATGATCTGAGGCAGCAAATTGGAGACACAGGAGAGCTGATGGCTTAGTTCTAGTTGAAGGCCAAGTCTGAAGATAGTCAGGCAGAGAGAGGGAATTCTCCCTTACTCAGCCTTTTGTTGTATTCAGGCCTTCACCAGATTAGATGAGGCCCACCTACTTTGGGGAGAACAATCTGCTTTACTCAGTTTACAGATTCAAATGTTAATCTCATCTGGAAACACCCTTATAGACACAAACAAAATCATGTTTAACCAAATATCTGGGCACCCCATGCCCAGTGAAGTTGATGTATAAAATTAACCATCACAGCAACTATCTGGAAATTGTGAATTAAAATAAAATTGAAAATTTTATTGAAAGCTAGACCTTTTAAGCAAATCTAGTGAATAAGAATTTTTCAGCACAATGCATATCAGCACTATTGTATTATAATTATCTTCAATTGTTTTTTCAAAATTTGTCCAATATATCAGTTAAGAAAAAGAAAAAAAATTTTTTTTAAGCTGAAATGGTGTGAGAGTAGAACAAGAATGTATTCTCTTATAATTTTAATTTATGTGGAAGAATTTTCTAAAATAACAGGTATTTCCTGAAAGGTATTCCTGAAAGGAAATACAATACAAGGTTTCTTTCTTTCTCTTTTCTTTTTTTTTTTTTTTTTGCCTTGGGATTTCAAAATAGTTGATAAAATACAACTAGTTTAAAAGTGAAAATAACTACAAAAATGAATCTGTAATTTTAGTATTAAGGTTACTTATATTTAAAGGAAAGAAAGGTTCAGTGGGATTAACATTTTGTTGAATAGGAATGCCAGACATTGCCTTCACCTTTCTAATTAACTTTTTTTGATACACTGGCTAACTTTAACTTTGTCAGGCTAACTTAAAGTATCTGGCATAATATACATATCTACACTCTGTGAACCATATCTCTTGACTCATCATTTCATACACCCCAGATCACCAAAAACATCTTACCTTAGCAACCCAATATTAGTTCAAGGATTTAGTAATCTAGTTTAATTTGCATATTTTCACACATCACATACTCTCCTTTTCTGTAATAGAGGGCAGCCAGAATTTAATTAGATCACAGAGTTCACACCACAGGATATACAGTCTTTTAATTAGTAGCATATATTGTTTCAGATGTTTACCTAGACACACCATTAACACTATGAACAAATCACACAGAAGTCCGAAGTGTTACTGGAAGCATATTTATTTATTATTTCTTGTTTTCATTTATAAAAGTGCATTTGCCTTCTAAATTATTGGGAGGCTATAAAAAGATTGTTATTTAAATTAAATGTCATCTAACACTAATACAGAAGTAGAAACCACAATTACCTGGTGAAATGTATGTGTTTCATAGGACTTGTTTCTCAACTTCAGAAAACAAGGCAAAATTGTCATTCTCTTCCTTTTAAGGTAAATTATTTTTCTTTGTTTCAATGAGGCATTATGTGTGCTTTATACTGAACAGCATATAAGACATCTGAAACTTCACACACACAGGAATAATTTGGATCTTTTTACTCTCCTTTCAAAAAATAAACAGAAAGATAGTTTGGGTTCAGTTAAAAATGTCTGTGCCATTATTACCTCAGTGAATGTATTGTCTGCCCATAATCTTCCTTCTTTTAATTTATTAGAATTAATATTTGTAGAATCATTCAAAAGTTTGTTTTTACATGTAGAGCAAAACTATCATGTTTAAATATTCCACTCATTTTATAAAAGGAAAAAAAAATGCCTTGCAATTGGATCCCCTAAACCTTTCTATAACTTAAACAATATGAATAGAACAGTAAATGGGATCCATTTGTGATGCAACATATTTGTGAAAAGTTCAAAAGGCACAATCTGCAATTGTAAGATGGAGAAATTTCTTTAATAAAATATTTTTTGCATGTTTTAACTTAGAATTAATTGTAAAACACTAATTGCATACAAATGATTTGAGAACAGTATTACAGAGGAAAGACTATACCAATGCAAGCAGTACTGGGGACATTGTGTAAAATGTTTCCCAATCTGTACTGGTTTATTTTTGTATTTTATAAATTTTTGGTCTACTGTTTATTAGTTATTTGAAAGTGGACCAATTGAATTGAATTATTTTTTTTTTAGAGGAGGTGGTAGAAAAATGTTTATAGAAAACAAAACAACAATAAAAAATTGAAGAAGCATCACTGCCAACATTTCATATATGATTAGTATGATTCTTTTTCCTTTTTTTTTTTTGATAGAGAAATTTTTGAGAGCTATCAGTTCAAGTAATTTCCAGAGTAGGTAAGCAAAAATGAAGGTATTAAAATAAAAATTCTCATATTTTTATTTATTGTGTTTATTCAACTGCTTGGATCATATTTGAAGATTCAAAGCAGTTTACATTTTTGTTTTGGTTTGATTTGGTTTTCTTAAAATTAGAGATTTTTTAAATGGAAAAGTGTTATTGCATGCTGCTTGTTTTGTTTTTTTCTAAACTTTAATACATTTATAAATTTATTTATTTATTTATTTTTGGCTGTGTTCGGTCTTCGTTTCTGTGCGAGGGCTTTCTCTAGTTGCGGTGAGCAGGGGCCACTCTTAATTGTGGTGCGCGGACCTCTCACTGTCGCGGCCTCTCTTGTTGCGGAGCATAGGCTCCAGATGTGCAGGCTCAGTAGGTGAGGCTCACGGGCCCAGTTGCTCCGCGGCATGTGGGATCTTCCCGGACCAGCGCTCGAACCCGTGTCCCCTGCATCGGCAGGCAGATTCTCAACCACTGCGCCACCAGGGAAGCCCCATGCTGCTTGGTTTTAAGTGTTTGCTTTCATTTAATATGTTTTTGAAAGCGCAGAGAAACTGAACAGCAAATTTATTCTTCAGTGATTCTTATAAGCCTCAAATTTATGAGCTTTCCTATTACTAGCCGATACCATTAATAAAAGCTTGCATGTGAAAGTAGCCCCAACCATTTTATTTTATTTTATTTTATTTTATTTTATTTATTTATTTTTTGCGGTACGCGGGTTTCTCACTGTTGTGGCCTCTCCCGTTGCGGAGCACAGGCTCCGGACGCACAGGCTCAGCGGCCATGGCTCACGGGCCCAGCCGCTCCGCGGCATGTGGGATCTTCCCGAACCGGGGCACGAACCCGTGTACCCTGCATCGGCAGGTGGACTCAACCACTGCGCCACCAGGGAAGCCCCCGACCATTTTATTTTATTCCAGCTTTCTTAAGGCATTGTAAATTGTCAAATAAAATTGTATACATTTAGGTTGTACAATGTGATTTTTAAAAGATATAGAATGTAGTGATTTAATATACATATACATTTTGAAGTCCAATCAAGTTAACACATCCATTACCTCGCATAGTTACCTTTTTTGTTATTGTTATCTGCTTTTTTGGTGAGAACATCTAAGATCTACTCTCTTAGCAAATTTCAAGTTGTATCAACTCAATAAAAACATCTCTGGGTTTTCCTAGAGTGTATCACCATATAACCTCTCTGTGTAATAATTTTCATGAAGAAATATTAGGAGACAGAATCAGGAGGGAATCTGAACAGATCCAGTAGATAGCTAAGTCTTTGTAACCCTATCTAGTTTCACCTCCTCCTACTTCCTTTCCAGACACCTTTTCTATAATGCCCTTTTTTGTTTGATCCCTAAAGCAGTGTGTTCTAGCCCATATGCCAAAGTTTAGCTAGGTTTTTTTTTTTTTTAACCTGGGTATTTTTAACTCATCAGTGTTGTGCTATTAAATCGTAAGCAAGTTGTTAAATTTATTTGTGCTAGAACTGTGTATGCTTATACCATTACTTCGACCTTTCTCAAATGAAACATTTTGCCAAATGTGTTCTATGATGTGGTGAAAGCGTAGCACAGCTTTCAATGAGTAGGAGGAATGCAGAAGAGCAATATTGTGTCTACTCGAATGTGAAGACTTTAGCCTTTAGAGAATAGAAAAGAACAGTTCCCGCTGAAGGGTAACTAAGAGAAGGCTTGGATACTTAAATAGAAACCCAAGCATCACTGACAGTGTTCTACCTTTTAAATAGCCCTTTAGAGTACACTGTAATCCTGCATTTTCTTCATGATCTGAGGACTATGAAATGCTCTTAGCAAACAGAACTCAGAGCTTCTTACTGTTGAGCACTCTTCATTTGTAGACATTAACCCCTTCCATTGCTAAAGTTGTGGGCTTGGGTAATGATCATTTCTGCCCTAATCTGAGTTCACTGCACTCCCATTTCCAAAAATGTACTCTATTTGGGTGGGGATACAACGCACTTAAAAATGTGTATGAACACAAAGAGTTTTTACACCACTGCACTGAATGTGTCTTGCAGTTTTTTGTTTATTGGGCTGTGGCCCCTCCATTTATATTTTGATAACCATTTCATCTCATAATGATTAACAAAGTGTGTATGAGTGACAGTGCTTACTCTGTCCTAAAGGCATAAAGGAAAAGTGTATCATTCTGCATATTAAAAGTTTTAGGGTACCTGGAAATACTTTGAAGGAAATATTCCAGAAAGTAGAAAGTAAAGAGCCATACAATTAGGAGTCAGTAAAAGTATTTTGCCACTATAAAGGACATCAAAGATACAACCCTAGATTGGAGAGATTTGCAAACATTTTTGTGGGCAGTATCTGGAAGCATTGTTGCTGAGGCATACTATAACCTCAGGGGATTAGCAGAAGGCATAGTGTTTGCTAATGTGCTATGCCTGGTATGCCACACATTTTCATAGGGGCTATGCTTTAACAACTTATTTGTTCAGACATTCCAAGTTCCAAACAGTGCATCCCTGCTGTTGCATAAGCATGTGTGTATCTGAAAGCGTGCATGAACAAAGAACTTGAGAATTACTAGCCTAGGGCATTCAGATTGTCATTAGCCTATTTTACAAGGAATGTTAATCAAACATTGAGTGGAATGGGATAAGGAGAATTAGCCAACAGTAATGTATACCTAGGTTAATGGCATTAAAAATGCAAGAAAAATATTTTGAAAGCCTAAAGTTGTTTGTAAAATATGAGCAATCAAACATAATTTAGCAAAATGTTTTCTTAAGTCTAGAAATGGATTATTGAAAGCTTTTTGATAAAATGGAAAAACATTAATGGAAAACAATTTAGATCATTTGAATCCTGTTAGAAAATGGTAATTTCTGTGGGTACTGTCTCAAACCCTATGGAAAGGTAAGCAGCCCAGTTTTTTTAGGACACTTTATTTAGCTGTTTTCATTTCAGCCTGAGTTCTTCTCAGATATTACTCTACAGCATGTTCTCCTCGGTTTTTTTGTTTTGTTTTGTTTTGTTAATTGCAATATCTTTCTCAAATATGACAAGTGAAAAAAATTTTTATCTCCTCCATCCTTTTGAACTGAGTGTTCTATTCTAATTCCACAACTACCTGTCCAGACATTGGAGTGCATGTAGGTATCTGGTTGGCTTGGTACTTCTTTTCTTTCTAATGGCAAGGCTGATACCAGGAAATATACCTATTTAAAACAAAGCAAACAGCAAGACAAGGAGGCTACTGGTGATTCTGTAGAAAACTCTGTGTGTGGGGGGTGTATATGTGTGTTCAAGTGGACTCCTAGACAGATTTGATTAAATAGAGAGGAAACAAAACAAAACAAAACAAAAACATGCAATACTTATCTGTTTGGTACTATATTGATGTTTGCAGAAAATCCTTATCAAAACTTAATGAACCTAAAGGTTGATATTGATTTTCCTTTCTCCTCAGACAATATTTCATTTGTGATATTGACTTGCCACAAATGAACCTTTGCTTAAAATACAATGTTACATGTAATAGATGCAGCCCCTTGTACTCTACAAGAAGCAAAGTAGCTTATAGCTAGCAATGGAAGGTAGAACCAGAGCCAACCCCTCTTTCTCTCTTTCTTTCTTTTTTTTAATATTTAGATTGGAACTTGATTTTTTTTAAGTTTTATTTTAGATACGTGGGCTAGAGCTCTTAAGTGTCTTATCAGTGTGAATATGGATTTAGAGCAGGAATATGTGTGAGTGTATTAGTTTCCTAGGGCTGCCATAAAAGGTCCACAAACTGGGTAGCTTAACCAAGAGATATATAATTTCACCATTCTGGGGGCTAGTGTGGGATCATGGTTTGGGCAGGACCATGTTCCCTCTGAAGGCTCCAGGGGAGGATGTTTTCCAAACCTTTCTCCTGACTTCTGATGGTTCCTTGGCTTATGGCAGCATAAGTCTATCCTTACATGGTGTTGCCCTGTGTGCTTGTCTCTCTCCAGATTTCCATTTTTCATAAGGACACTATTCATAGTGCATTAGTGGCCCTAATCTACCCTACTACAGTATGACTCCATTTTAACTTAGCTAATTGCATCTGCATCAACCCTATTTCCAAACAAGGCCACATTCAGAGGTACCAGAGAGTAAGGACTTCAACATATGAATATTGCGGGGAAACTATTTAACAGTTTAACACGTATTTTGGACATTCACTACCTTTCTTATTTTATCGAATTGGTTCTTCTTTCAAACATAATTCAACAGAGGTAGGTGTTTTGGTTTTTTGTTTTGGGGGGCATCGTTTTGTTTTTTGTTTGTTCATTTGTTTGTTTTAGCATGTCCCATTTGTGCTAGACACTGAGGGGGTACTAAAATTAAGACTTAGTCTTTCTTTTTCAGTGTGTATAATCTAGTGGAAGATACACATATCTTGAGAATGCCAATATAAAAAAGACATTTTTGCATCAGAGGAGGTACAATTTAATCTATAAAACCATGAACTTACATCCAAACAGTGGGACTGACTGGCGTGCGGGTCTTAAAACCAGTGCCACATGTTCATGTAGTATTTAGCATATGTATTAGTGGCACTTAATAAAAAGAAATACTGGTTACTGTTTGTTTATAATAAATGCGGAAATACAGATGGACATCCGTCCAATAAATTTGCCTTTTAATAATAATGAAGAAAACATTTTTTTTCCTGAAAGCATCAGTTGTCATTCAACAGTGTATATATTCACTATCTTCTCATTGTCAACTGTTAATAATTCTTATGAATATCCCTGGAGTAAGAGAACTGATGATCAAATTTTGTAGGAATGAACGTGAAGGAAAATGATTTTGATTTTTAAAACATAGAAAAACTAAACGACATGAAACATACGAAGACTTCAAAAACTGCAACAGTTTTGGCTTAGGTAGCAGAATTCAGTTTATAAAAGTTATGCAAATTGATATTGCCCAACATTTTCTAGGTGTACAACTTCATCTCTAAAAAATGGTAATAGTAATAAAAGGCTAATGACTTAGTGTTAGTAAAATGATAGGTATATTACAAGAGTCATAAACTATAGGACGGTACTAAATGCCACAGGCAGCGCTGATTTATCTGGCAGGACTTAGAGGGTTAGAAGGGCATCAAGGAGAAGGAGGCAGAGATTTAATGTGTGCTGAGAGTCATGGGAGATGTGTTATTTTGCTTGGAAGTTAGCTAAGTGAATAATGTAAACTACAGACGTCCTACATTATCTGTGATAGTCTAGGCTCTGCACAAGTTGTTGGGATTGCTGGTAAACAAAAATAAGCCCCATTCCTGATTCCATGAAACACACAAATTACTGGGGGAGATTACTGTTATTCAAATACATAAAAAGGAATTCATGAATACAAACTAAAATAAATGCTCTTAAGGAAAAAAAAAAAACACAACATAAAACATACAATACAGACCAGTCAGTTCCAAACTTCCACTCCATATGCCCAATAAACTTGGGATATTCCTTTTGCCATAAATCACCATAGATAGTAGTGTCTGAAGGCTACCAGGAAAAAATATATGTTGTCCAGGATTTGGGAATGGGCAAAAAAAGATTACTGGGTGTTCTTTCAGTGCCCAGCATTTCTACAGGACTCTCCTGGGATTACATGGTGAGAATGAGGTTTGGGGAGGGAGTTGTATTTTTCATTGTCTTTCTATAGAGTAGGCTATTTTACAACTCTATAGAGATAGAAGCCAGTTTGTAGAAAACTGTAAATAATGCAATGATTCTTGCTCATGGTAATACAAATGAATCATCTGCAGTAGGGGTACATTCATTTCTGCCTTATAGAAAAGTTCACCCCAACACAAAGATTTATTTGCCTTATAAAATACTAACTGGTTTGCATCTATTAACAATTTCATTTCCACATTCCTGATGGCCCATACATACAAATTCTTTGAACTGGTCCTAACGTCTGTTTTAGTCGACTTGGGCTGCCATAATAAATACCATAGACTGGGTGACTTAAACAACAAATATTTATTTCTTATGGTTCTGGAAGCTGGAAGTCCAAGATCAGGGTGCCAATAGGGTTGGGTTCTTGGTGAGGGCTCTCTTTCTGGTTTTGTCCTCACAAGGCCTTTTCTTGTTGTATGCATGGAGAGAGAGAGACAGAAAGAGAGAAAGGAAATATCTCATATCTCTTTTTCTTAAGGGCATTAATCCCATAATGGGGGCTCTACCCTTACAACCTCATCTAACTCTAATTACCTCCCAAAGGTCCTACCTCCAAATACCGTTACATTGAGATTAGGGCTTCAGCATATAAATTTGGCCAGGGCCCAAACATTTAGTGCATAGCAACATCTTACTGGTTACTTCATTAATTAAGGTGTCAAATGAAATATTTGATACCTTTGACATTTTACATTAGCATTAGAGTCATTTTTTAGTTTTTTGAAAATTTGACGCAGAGGAATATTAGGGGAAGCAAGCACTGATTAGTATGCTGTGGAATTATTTATCAAAATATTAACAGTGAGGTCTTAAAATGTATTAATCGTAGACTATTATTCTTCTCACAAAGCAATTACAGCCAGCTTACTAAGTAGCCTCAATTAGGGTTATATACATTCTTTCACTACCCTTCCTTGCTGCATTTCCATTTATGGTCCTATATCCTTCTATCTTTTATAAACTAACTTGATAAAATAACAAACAGATATTCACACCCAATTATTCTTCATGCCACCACAATCAGGTTTCTATCTCTACCCACCACTGCATCACCGTACCCACTTTGGCAAAGGCCACTAATGACTTTCTAATTGCCAAATCTAATTAATTTTTGGTTTTACTATTATTAAATACTAACTACCTCTGAGTTTTTTTGATGCTTTTAAGTACTCCTTTCTTCTTGAGAGAATTTTCATCCTGGCTTTCTTGACCCCTCTCTCTCTTTCGCATTCTTTCTATAACTTTTCCCTGAATCTCTTATTTGGTTCCCAATCCCCTGCTCACTTGGCTTCAGTACCTATAAGCCTGTACATCCAAGATTTGAAAACCATTTTGGACTTGTCTGTTATAATAATGGCACCTGCTGAATCACACGTTTCTCCGCATCTCTGATGTGCCTTTGCAGTGTAACCCTGTTGCCTCATCACCCCCTTCAGTCTTGCTGGCCTTGTGATTTACTTAGACAAGTAAAGGACGGCAGATGTGATATTGCACAGAATATTAAGAGACATTGCAGCTCCCACTCTTGCCTCTTGGCACATAAGGAAGCTGGTGTGAAAGATGCAAAGCCACACGGAAGAGATAAACCAGTCCAAGTCCCCAGATCTCTGACTGAAGCCATTTTGTAGCTTCCAGTTCAGCCAGACTACCGCCTGGCAGCTATATGCAACTACACACACGAGTGAGTCCAAGTGAGACAAGTGGAAAAACTGCTTAGCCAACCTACAGAACTATGAGAAATAATAAATCATTGTTGTGTTAAGCCACTGTATTTGAAGTAGTTACACAGCCATAGATGTTTGGTACATAGTTATATTATGAAATCCCCAAATCTCTCTCTCTTTTCCCCACATGCAGTTGTCTACTGGAAAATTCCCAGATGTCCTAGAGGTATTTCAGTGTCAACATCTTCACCACTGAATTAAGTATCTTGTAGCTTCTCCCTTCTGCTCATTAAATCAATGCCTATTTCCCCTATGATTTCTCCCACGTTAGTGAATGACACTTCCACATACCCAGGTATCAGAGAAAGCGATAGAGAAGTTTTCCATGTTGTTTTCTCTTCCCATGTTCTGTCTTCTCGCCAGGTGACCAAGGCCGTTTGCTTCTACCTCCCTAACTTCTCCTTAATCTCTATTGTCTTCTCCACTTTCATTTCTTTGACTTAGTTCTTGCTTTCTTCATGTCTTCCTTGGACTTTCACTGCTCTTCTGATGGGTTCTCTTGCTGTTACCTATGGAAACAAATAACTCTTTTTTGTACTCTGCAAGATTAACTTTTCTAAAATGCAAACTGCATATGGGCATTTAACTTGATTGATTTGACTTAATGACTCACCACTGCCTACGCAATTAAGTCTAACCTCTTCATCAAGACAAAGAAGGTTCTGTCTGATCTATCTCAGACTAACTCTCTAGCTTCCTGCCTCTACTACATACTCTGTTGCAGCTGTGCTGAACTTCCGAACATACTGATACAGACTGAACTTCCGAACATACTGATACAGACTTTCTCACTCTGTATCTACTCAAGTTTCAAGCTTTTCCTAAGGTACTCTCTCCTCTCTTCACTGCCTTCAAAAATTCTCAGGATGAATTGACATTTCTTCTTCTGTTTCTTTTTTTTAATCTGCACTGTACCCACTATCGATGTCTATTATAGGATTAAAAGTTTTGCCTGTTTTTCATATGTACGTACACATCTGTTTCCCTGTATTTTAGTTAAAATTCCCCCAGGAGCAAGGATCCCGGAAGACAGTGATTCACATGCAATTAAGTGATGTGGTTGATGAACCCAGAACACTGCTGTAGAGAAGGGGGAAGGTGAGACAGTGAAGAACAGCCAGTAAAGAATGAATATCAGGCCAGATACCACTGTGGGCCACTGGAGCTTAATCTTATAGGAAAATTCTGAAAGACGGTAGAACATAAGCCTCGGAATTCTCTCTCCTAACAAGTGAGGAAACTACAGAATTTATATACCAACTTCCAGCATTAGATATGGATTACTGTTAGATGGGACTGTGTGCGTGTGTGCGTGTGTGCATGTGTGCGTGTGTGTGTGTGTGTGTGTGTAACTGTTCCTCTGGCCTGTCCTGAGGAAGTGGTAAGGGAGTCTTCTAAGACTGTTGATACGGCCCTCAGGAAAAGGGATGCAGATGAAAAGTAACCCCATACATTGAAATGGTATGGCCCCAGAGATAACAGAAAATGCTATACCCTGTTATAAACTCCTTTCAGGCAGAAATAATGCCATATTTGTCATTTTACTTCCAGTGCCTAACCCAGTCAATTCCTGGTGGTATATCGGGACCACATGTACATTGTGAATGAATAAGTTATAAAGTAAAAACTCAGTGGTATCACAGTAGCTTACACTAGCATTTACTGAGTATTTTTCATATGCCAGGAACTACTCTATGTTTTTTATTGGCTCTGTGTTCTTTATCAATGCATTGAACTGAAATGAAGCAAGAATAAACAATTTAAACATTTTTGCTTGTGGAAACCTGGAAAAAAATCAGTTAACCAATCAACTTGATCAGTAAGTATTAATTTTCAAAGAGTAGAGCTCAATTAACATTTCATTGAGCACTACAATAAGCCTAGGCATTTTCAGTTATTGCAACTCTTAGAGTAGCACAGAGGTTTAGAGAGTGGACTCAGTGCCAGACTGTCTCTATTCAGTTGTTAGTTCCACCACTTGTCAACCTGTGACCTTGGGCAAGTTATCTTAAATCTCTGTTCTGTGAAAAAAGCATAATAATAGTTTTTAAATCACAGGGTTCTTAAGGTCCTATAAATTAACAAATCAAAGAACATAGAACAGTGCCTGGTGCATTGTAAGCACTCTGTAAACGCTATTACTCCCAATGTTTCTTAGGGGAGAATGAATTCATTTTCACAGACTCTAGGGCTATAGTTGTGTATCCAACCACAAGCAAGGACTGTGTTTGAAATTTGTTTTATCTGTAAAATTCCTACAACATTTTTCATACATTACTTACGATAGACTACAAATGACTATAATGTAGCATATACTATCAATATGTTTATTCTGTGAGATCAAATGGACATGTCTTCTTAGGTATGCATACTCAACTTGTGCATACCAGCAGCACGAGATATCATAAATATTGAGAATAACAGGGTAATTGCTTTGGGGTTTCTATAAATAACTATACATCAAAAGGCAGTCTTCATATTAGGAAAAAAGACCTTTATCTGTGTTATATTTTTCTGCTATAATTACACACAATCATGCCTAATTAAAGCAGTGGCCTGGGCCATATACTTCTCAGTGTTCCAATCCTGCAGTGCCTAGTGGGAAGTTAGAGCATAAGGGAAGTAGCTGGCAGGTGGGTAGACAAATGAGCTTCTGCAACCCAGTGCTAGAGAAACCTGAGAAACACATAGCAAGACCTGAAAACTAAGTGGGAGAAGGGGAATCAAGGATTGGGTTTCATAGATCAGTGTTTCTTATTGCTCCTTTATGACATGTCTCCTTTACTTCCTTTTACAAAAGGAATGATACATTTTATATTTGAGCCAATTTCTTCTTTATAAAAATGTTCCAGGAGGGAATGTCAAAGTTGGTTAACTGTATAGTCCTGGCTGAACCTTCACACATAATGAACATCGTTGTCTTTTGTTTGGAAACAGTAGCACATGTGGACTGGTACTAGACTCTTGATGAACACAGAGGTTTCCGTTCATAAATTTGTCTTCAAATCCTAGTACTCAGTAGTTCATTCCGCTTCTAGAAGATAAGCACATTATTCTCTTGAGAGTATAGCTACAATCTGAGAATAATGATAAAAGCAGCTTACATTTTGTTTTTAACTTATTCTGCCTCCAAGGTGGTATTCTATTCTCTGTAGCATTCTGCACTTAAACATTATGCATTATCTGATTTTATTTTTCCACTTTAGAAAAATTTGTTCAGAAGCCAGTCTCTTCTGTTGTAATGTTCCATAGTAAAAACAAGTTCACGAGATGATTGAAAATGTGACTGGCAGAATCCTAAAGTCGTCTTCCTGAAAGTCATGAAATTTCTGAAAAGCATCTGCTACCTGCATGGCATATTCCCTCTGGCCAAGACCATGCATGACAGCACCTCATCTTTCTCTCTCTCTGAATTGTTCTAAATTGAAAATAAAATACTTCAGGGGCAATATGCAGAATCTGAAAGTTGAGAAGGCAGAGATTCCAAATGTAGAGCAGAGCCTGAAACATAGTAAGGACTCAAGAACCTAGCAAATGATAGAAGAATACCACTAATGTGTTTGGATTTTTGGACATAAACGTCACTCAAGAAAATTATGCCATGGAGAACAGCCAAGATCCTCAGTATCACTTTTTCTTTTTCTTCTCTAAAGAAGCGACATACACAGTTCTAAGGAAGAAAACTAATTATTGAGTTCCCGTGAGACACTAGAGCCTTCGCTTAAGTTCCCATTTGATCCTCACAACTATCCTATTTGGTTAGTATTACCTGCATTTTACTCATAATTGAGTATCTGGAAGACTCTTTCTCTCCCCCCGGTCATACTATTGGTAACTGGCAGAATCACAACTTAAACCTAGGAATTGCCCCCAAACCAAAGCTTTTCCCAATATCTTGTTATCTCTTCTGATCCAGTAGGTAATTAAGAAATTGTCATGATAGTGTTCTGAATATTTTTTAATGAAAAAAAATTAGAAAACAGTTAAACTTTACAGAGTTTTACGAATTATTTTCTTTTATCCTGAGATTAGAATGCGAAATATAAATATCCTCAGCCAGTTTGAGGGCAAAACAATTCCCTACTGAGGTATCAGGAGTTCTTTCCTTGTTTCCTAAATGTATTGCAGCTATGGCTGTGGTCTCACATCAGTCTCCAAGGATCTTCCTACAGAAGGCCCTATAAATGCTCCCAGGGGGTGGGCCACATGTGATGACCAGTGACTCAGCAGTGGTGGACTTTGAAGGTACCGGTAGAACAGCTGTACAGGTGTTTAACTGTCTGTCTATAGAAATTCTGCCTCTTTAAAAATACTGCCAACCATTCTCCTATGGAATGAAGACTGTCTCGTTTGGATTCAAAACATCCACCCCCAGTCCAAAAGGAGCAAAGCCCTGTAGGTGCACTGGATGCTTTCATCCAAGGTTTCATTAGCCACTCCCACCTGCCCTTGTATATTATCATTTTTAGTAAGCCTCCAGTTATTTCACTCATATGACTAAAGTCTCCTTCTCAAGCCTGTGATTAAAACATGCTGCTGGTCTTTTTAGGCCACTGCTCTGCACAAAACATTTGCTTCTTAGTGATCTCAATGCTTCTAAATATTGCTCTCGCCCTGTTCTGGGAATGGCTGAGGTTCCTTCAGAGGGTTGCAAGGTACCAAGGCCAACATTTTCTCAAAAGTCTTTCACCAGTTTTTTTCCGTTAGAAGATTTGCTTTCCTTATGAGCTTTAGTTAGCGCTCAGATTTGATATGTACACACCCTTATGCTCTTACATACTTTGTTTACAAATGTTTATTGAGCATCGAAAGTATGTTCCAGGCCCTTTTCTAGGCAAACCTGAGAAACTTCCCTGAACAAAGCCGAGAACCCCACCCTCCTGAAGTTATATTGGTTGGAAAAAAGAGTAGAAAATAAACAATAGTTGTGATAGACAAGATTAGGGCAAAGTAAAGGAGAGCCGGAGGGTGTGGCTTGCAATTTTAAACAGGGCAATTACCCTGGGATAATTGGGAAAGTGACCTTTGAATGAAGACTTGAAAGAGGTAAGAAAAATTAGCCCTGAGGTATCTTAAGGGAAAATACAAAGGCTCAGAGGAGGGATGTGCTGGAGAATTAGTGAATAAGCCTGTCCCGCTGAAGCTTTGAGGATTGTGGTAGGAAAGGATTTCAGAGATGACCGGGGCTGGGTCATGACGAGTCTTGTTTTTACACTGAGGCAAGAAGAGAGACTTTGAAAAGTTTTAGGCAAAGGAGGGACATGATATGCCTTACATTTTAAAAGGATCACTCTGACTATTGTGTTGATGATAGACTGTGGGAGGACATGGGCAAAAAGACTCTTTTACTAACTGAGGGTTAGCTCCTCCCCGGGATATGGCAATCTGTCCCCACGACTGACTGGATATTAGAGAAATAGAGGAGTGAAGAATAACTTCAAGATGTTGGCTTGAGCAACTGAAAGGAAAACTGCCATTAATTGGTTACAGATGGAGCCAGTTTTGGAGAGGAGATAGGTTTAATTTTGGATACATTAATTCTGAAATATCGATTATGAATGGAAGTAATTAGTCATTCAGCCCAAATAGGCAGTTGAATATATATAAAAGTCTGGAGTCAGGACAGAGGTCTGGGCTGGAGATCTATGTTTGGGACGTATCACTAGAATGATGATATTTAAATCCAGTCTTTCTCTCTGCTTAACTGTTTTTCCCCTCCTACTTATGGCTATTAAAATAGATCATACTATCTTGATAAGAGTAGCTAAAATACTATATATTTTACTTTTTCCTTTTGCATTTTTATTTGTCTCCTTCTGTCTGCCAGAATAGAATATCCAGGTGGTGATTCTTCTGTTTTATTCTCTGCTATATCCTCAGAGCCTAGAAGAGTGTATGGCACGTAGTTGCTGCCAATAAATCTTGTTTCCAGCCATAGTCAGATACCCCTTAAATTGCTAGGACTGAAATTCTTAGAAAGGTTTCTATGTGTTTGTCCTTCCACCTACATTCTCTGGGATCCTGATCCAGAGGTATTTTCATTTGGGTCTTCTCTGACCTCATTTTCCTGGGGTTCAGATGCAGGATGATTCCTTGGCATGAACAACTGCCTTCCAGTTCCATTTTCTACCATACACCCTCTGAATTTAAAATGCAATCATTTGTGGTCCTCTCATTATTTTTTTAGTTATGGATTTAGTCTTTTGAAAAGCAATGGGAAAATACATCTCTATACACAATTATTATAGATCATCTAGACTTGTTTAAATTATCTAAAATTAAGAAGGGCTGTATTACTAAGGCAGAGAGGTGAAAAAAAATTTCTTTTGTACTGTCTCTTCCTTTCAAACAGCTTGCTAAGAAGCCTGTTCATCTCTGGCTCACTAGAGTACAGTATTTGTTTAAACAAATTGTAAATGAACACTTTGTATACACCAGCTGACAGGCAATGACTTGTAAAAATGGAGGAATTTTCACATTTACCAATGAATTACTTGTTGTAATAAAACCAAGAAAGCACAGTTTTTCCATTCCTACCTCTAGCCCACCTTTCCAGTACAATTGATTTCTATTGCTTAGTAAATTTGTCTTTTAGAAGGATAATAGTTAACCTCAGTCTATACTAAAATCAAGGTCAATTTTCCACTATTAATACTCAGGAAAGCAAAAGGTTGAATTGTGTAGTCATGGATTTTAGAAACTGGATAGACTGAAAACAAAACAGAGATAGAGTCTGAAAAAGCAAGCTTTGGAATTGTGATTTTTTTTTTTTTACCTTGTCTTATATTTCAGAATTAGTTTCAGTCCTAACCTCTTCCTGTGTTATTTTATAGGTCAGTCCCTGAAAATTTAATTAATTCAATCTGGGACACTGAACTAGTTAGTAGCAGTGGCTGCACTTGATTTCTGTTCCATAAATGTTTCTACTCTAAACAGTCTTTTTCACTCTAGGTCCAAATAGGAATGTATGACGATAACAGCTTAACACTTTTTCTTGGTAATTTTATTCTGATTTCTGTTTTGGTGAATTAAGTCATTATTCATATTAATCATGAATGAGAGAGGGTCTGTAATTTGAAATCATTTGAGAACTTTATAGCTTTAGTAGTCAAATTTTATTTCGTGACCAGCATTTGATAAAAGAAACTCCTTTCAGAGGCTCAATGCCCCTACCACGTGAGAGGTAGAAATTACAAGAAGGGTGCTGATTACAGCTTGACCTAAGCAATCAGGGATTTCTTAAAAAGCAAGTGTACTCAATAGCAGCAGTTTTTGCTTTATTATTTGTAGTTGTTCTATTTGAAGTCAGTTTAACTTATTTTCTATATTGTTCATGAAATACTTCCCTTTCTAAATCTTTATTTTTATTGGGAAATAGATCCATTTAACTTTCAGCTGCAGCTTGGTTTTTCTTTTTCTATATTTTTAAAAAAAGAAACCATGCTTGTACTTATTTTTCAAGCATGTATCTTCCTTCCGGGAGTAGACAGAATCTCTGAGCACGAGTGCTTTCCCAGCTGCCTTATCTCACAGACTTCAGATCTCAACATGTTCATCACTTCCTCTGAGAAGCCTTCCAAGATCTCCCTGAACAATCCAATTCCCATTTTACTCTCTTATCACATCATATATTCCCATAGTGAATATTTCATTTTACAAGTACAACATTTTTTGTTATTTGATTAATGTCAGTCTCCCTCTCAAAAATGGAATTTCCCTAAGACAGAAAACATGGACTTTTACTCACTATTTTATCTTTAGCATTATGGGGTAAATCCTTTAGGAGGATTCAAAATAGGCACTGAATGAATATTGGATGAATGAATGAATTATTCAAAATGCTGCCAAATACAGAATCATTTATAGCAAACACAATGCTTTCCCAAAGTTGTTTTGCTTTTAGCAGGGTTACAAACCTACTGAACTGTACTGATATGAGCAAAGAAAAATGTACCTTTTCTTTTTATTTTTCTTATAAATAATTTTATATTCTTCAGGAATTTCTCATCTCACAGATTTACCCCGGGTTGACATGGGTGGTTCAATTTAATTCTTTCCTGTAAACTCACTCCAATTCAATAATTTTAGATATCTGAGTCTGTGTAGATTTCAGCCCTTCCCCATATCCTCCATAAGCTGGAGTCCAAGTGTTTGTTATAAGTTAATATGACCTGAAAAAGAACATAGGAAATTTTGTGAAGAATTTATTAATAAAATTATTATTTCCAAAACAATTCCTATATAAATTTTACTCTAAGCTCCTAAAGGGCAGGAGGGGGCATTTGAATGAAATGAAAATAAGTTTTCATTTTTGTTTCTCTATGACCTAACACAGTGGCTAGCACATAGTTGCTCAAAAAAAACTTCTTTATATGAATGAATCAAAAACATATTAATCAAAAGAAAGGGAGACGTGAATATTTTTAAGTATCTGCTGAAAATTATATGTGTAGCCATTATTCAGAGTATGTTTTCTGTATATATTTCTGCTTTGATTTAGTAAATAGTTCTGAAAACATTTCTGATAGCTTGAGTATATATGGGGCCTAATAAACATGCCAAATGAATCTTTCAAAAGTCAAGTTAATAGCTCAGATTGCAAATCTCATTTTATTTTACAAAAAATAAAGAGCTCCTTGATCAGTTAAACTGTAAAGATAGAAACATAAATAGGGGTAGTGAAGAAGTTAAATCTAAAACAGCCTTTTAGCATGTTATCAGAGAAAAAAAATGGCAGCGAAACAAGGGTCTATTTTCTCTTCTAAGACGCAGGGACATCCAGATAGAGAGCAAATATTAGAATCTAGTGGGAAAACTGGGTTTAGTACCAATAGTTAATGGCCAAAACTGTAAAAGATGAATGCCCATTAGACTTGAGTAGGCAGCAGAGGGCTAGACCCAGCTGTAATCAACAGGAAGAAATCCAACCAGGCTGGAAGGGCAAGGTATCTGGCCACCATGCGGACAAGTGTTTGGTGACAGTCCAGGTTGCCCTTTCAATAGAGATAAGCAGATGGTCTCTGTTATGAATAAGTGAGGAGCAGTGGTTCTTAAGCTTTAGTGTACATCACCCAAAAAGCTTATTAAAAATGCAGATTCACAGGTCTCATACTTAGAGATTATGGTTACATAGGTTTCAGTAGGACTCTATTTTTAGCTGGCACCAGAGGAAGTTCTGATGCCCCAAGCACTCTTTCAAAAACACTCAAGGTCTAAGAAACATTAATCTTTTTTTACATAAATTGAACACTTACTAATGAATGATTACCTAATGTAAATATAAATATAATGATATTGTTGGGAAGGGGGAAATTTCCCCCTTCTACCACTCCTTAGTTCTTGTGGCTGGACTAATAGTAAAATTGACACAAGACAGATTAACAGGAGAAAAAGAAACAAATTTTAGTTCTCACACGTGGAGATCTCACAGAAATGAGACCTAAGAAGTGGCCAGAGCAAGCAGCTTTTATGCCTTTTAGACAAAGAAATAATACATTTATGAGGAATTAACAGGACAAAGAAACGTTTTGCGTGCACAATTAGTGAAAAATCTAAACGGTGTTTGGGCGTGGGGTAGTAAATTAAGGAAGTAACAAGGCTTGTTTATATAGTGTCAAGTGAAAAAAATGCACACCATGAGAGTTGTGAGTTAAGTTTTACTGGGGGCAAAATGAGGACTGTAGCCTGGGAGAGAGCCTCTCAGATATCTCTAAGGAACTGCTCTGAAAAGGTAGGGAGAAAGGTCAGGATTATATATGATTTTAGTGAAGATGGAGTCGTGCGGTCAAGCATACATTTTGGCAGAAGGCAGCTGCTAGTCTCGAGGAGCAGATGTCACCATTAATGATTTTAGTGCTTTGCTAGATATGAGAAGATGCAAGAAATTGGGCTCATAAAATCTTCTCCTGAAAATATCTATCTGAAGGCCTGTTCGACCAGTTTTTCCCAGAATGCACAGTGCTTCGCCTCATTCCTAATCTCTACCCTGAACTCCTTTCAGGGTGTGTTGAAGGTCAGTGACCTCAGTAGGTAGTGACCTAATCTTTGTAGAGGCAGATGGCAGGTGACAAGTTTTAATTGGCAGTAGGCTTCTCAGCCCTGAACTCCCTGTCTCTGGTGATGTGTGTCCTATCTGCAGATGAAGGGAGTGTACCTTTCACATGAGAGATTTATTTCCTGCTTTCGAGGAGACAAAAAGGAGAATTACAGTGACCCTCTCGTGTTGCCCAGCTCTTAACTTTAATTCAAAATAATCAATATGCCATTGAGACACATTATGGGGTGACCTACCCTGAGCCCCAATAACAAACAGAATTCGTCTGGATTAAGAATATTAAAAAAACATACATTTAGGATATTTAACTGAGATTAAACTTCAAATTATTTTCCTTTTACAAACCAAAAGCAGATTATCCTTCATTTAAAATTCCAACAACCTAAAAAGTATAATTGGAAGCTTTCAGACCCCCATTCTTGTCAGTTTGGCATAAATTTCTGCTGAACGTAATAAGAAAGACCTTGCTGGTACAGTGGCTTATGGGTATATAGTCCCGTGGGGCATTCCTTGCATGTAATTGCCTCTTCCTAAGACCGGAACTCCTTGTCCTGTGCTCTAAAATTCTGCCTCAGAGGCTGAGGGAATTTCCTCCTGTTTCTGCATCTCTGAGGTCTGACTTGCATGAGGCAGCCTGAATTAGGTACAGTTTTGTCTCCAGCATTCCCCTTCAGTACGCAGTGGACACTCAGTAAATACATACTAAAGAAATGAGTGAATTTTTGTATGTAGCAACATCAAACTTTCCCATATAATCATTTCTCCTTCTTAAAGATTTTTGTTAAAACTGGAGATAATGGGCTTCCCTGGTGGCGCAGTGGTTGAGAGTCCGCCTGCCAATGCAGGGGACACGGATTCGTGCCCGGATCCGGGAGGATCCCACATGCCGCGGAGCGGCTGGGCCCGTGAGCCATGGCCGCTGAGCCTGCGCGTCCGGAGCCTGTGCTCCGCTACAAGAGAGGCCACAACAGTGAGAGGCCCGTGTACCACACACACAAAAAAAACCTGGAGGTAATCTTAAAATAAGTTAATCATGGCCTCTCACTTTATAGTGGAAACAACTGGGACAGCTATGCCTAAGTAACTCAGTATCTATATGTTGACTTTGCCCATAGGGTGTTTTATTTTACATTTATCTATTCTATCTCCCCAATTCTATTTTTTTTCTTATATTATTTAATAGTTTTACATTTTCATCACTTGGAGAGTACCAGTCTATAGGATCTATCTCATGCCAGTTTGCTATTAGAGTCTCAAAGTGACTTAATTGCTTATTGTACTCAGCAAAGTCTAGAAGGGAATTCACAAATGTTGTCTACAGGCATGTATTTGTTCACATGAGCAAAATGCTGGGGACAAGGTTTGAAAACAAGTTTGATCTTATAAATTTAAATTTCTAATGAAATGAATTTTTTTAATTTAAAGAAAAATATTACATAGAGTAATATACTTTTTTAAGGAATATAATAGTTTATGTTTTGAATATATATTCACTAACAGGTAAATAAAAACTGTAAAACTCATGAACAGTGATATCAGTTATATATTTAACTGTGAGTAATGAATCAACAAACAAAAAAATATACTACAGTCATTTAAATAAATATAAAATATATTTGTTTCAAGCAGAGGAAATCTAGGAGTAGCAATCTAGGGCTGACACTAGGCCTCAGTGAAATCAGTAAGGTCTGGACTTTTCTTAGGGCTACCATGCCTTCCTGAGCAGCTTAGGTCCGGCAAAATGTCATCTGACCAATGGGAAAAGGGGACTGAGTGGCTGCCCTTTGTCCAGAGGAAATACCTTATTTCTGATTCCCAAGGTGCCAAATGGGTCAGCAGTAGTTCTCTCCTTCTGTCTTTTTGTTTCACCAACATAGTAGGTGGGTTTTTTCATCGTGGTCATAAGATAAGGCTATTGTACATCCAAGCCTTTGCATAGGGGTTCAAGGCAGGAAGATAGAAGGGTTCAAAGGTTTATTTCCCAGAAAAACTTTACTTGGAAAATGAAGTTTTTATAGGGACTGTTGCCACTAGCTTATTGTACAGACTTGTGCCATATACCATCTCTAAATGTAAGCGAGCTGGAGGGAGCAAGTATATTTAGGTGGTACATCATAACCTTAGTGAGGGGGAAATCAAGATTCTCTCTGTAAGAAGTAAGAGAGAATGGATATCAGATAGGCAGCTAGAAGTGGCTGGCCCAGGGAATATTTAGATGAAGAAAGAAAAAGACCAAATAAATACGAGCCTTGGGTCGAGGTAAATAGTGCTGCAGATTTTCAACATGAAGATCAAATCTCAGCAGCAAAATTTTGCTGAAATAAAAGTCTCTTCTTTCATCCACTTTTATTCCCAGTACTGTACAAAGCTTCCCATACTTGGCTGCCTGCCATAGGACTAATATGTGAACCAATTCATTCCTCTTTACTTTTATACTACTTCAGTTCCAGTAACAATATATAAGGCAACAGTCAATCTTCACAGCAAAGAAAAAGAGTTTGGAAAACATAATGGAATATTTATTGCCTACAATAGTATTTCCACAGAATAAAATATTTATTAGTTTTCGTTTGGGAAATGAAAATGTTTACTCATTAATTAAAAAATCTATGAATCAATTTAGAAATGAATGCCAGTTTTCAAAACTTACAGATTTTCCTTTGAGTGATTAGCTTTGGTTTTAACAATGTTAAATTTGCTTTTCTGAGTTTTGAATTCTAGAATTTCTGGATTTAGAATACACAATAAATATGTATATTTAAATTATTTTTATACAACCTTGCTCAGTAAAGGTCTAGATTGATTAGATTAAGATATAGAAAGAAAAATAGGAACTCTGTCGTTATAACCACAGAAATACTTTCTGAACGATTTGGATTTTAGATTTTAGTAAAGCATGTAGGAAGGATTTGTACAGATCAGTTAAAAATGAGAGACTATTGTATATACTTATGATGAAGGGATCCTATAAAAAGTTAAAACATTTTTGACCCCTGAACGTGTAGGCATAAATCACATTTAATTTAATTTTTTATGATTAGTAAAAAGTGTACTCACCTCATTTCTGAGTTATGTGGTATAACTGTGGCTTTATATCAGATACAGCTCTAATTGATGTTCCTCAGAAAGAATGATAATTAAAATACCTATGAAAGTTAATAAATTGAAAGATAAAGGGAAAATATTTTGGACATATTGATTTATATCCAGCAATCTTACAAACCAATATTATTAATTTCAAAAGTAAATCATATTTTCTGCAAATAATGACAGTTTTTTTCTAATTTTCTGATGCTTTTTACTAATTTTTCTTGTACAGTTGCACTAGCTAGAAATCACAATACAATGTTGAATAGAAATACCACAGGCATATATTTCTTATTCCCAGAATGCTTCTACAATGTCACCATTGGGTATGATGTTTGCTGTGTTACTTAGTTTTATAATATTAAATATATGGGGTTTTGTGTTTGTTTTTGATATTTTAATGTACTAAATTATATTAATATATTTTCTAATTTTGAAACAACCTGTCATTCTTGGAATAAATACAAGATATTAGATATTTTTCCTTATGTATTACTGAATTTGGTTTGCTAATATTTTCCGTAGGATTTTGGTATCTATGTTCTATGAGAGAGATTTGTTTTCTTGTTTTGCCATTCTCTAGTGGGTTGAAAACAAGATTATCTTGGGCTCTACAGGTGATATTGAGGTGTGGGGGGGTGATGTTCCTTTTTTACATTTCTGAAAGAACATGATTATTGTTATTATTCAATAGTCACAAGAACTCACTTGTAAAAATTTGGGATCCTGGTGTTTTTGTGGGAAGATTTTATCTTCTTTTTTTTTTTTTTTTTTTTTTTTTTTTTTTGCGGTATGCGGGCCTCTCACTGTTGTGGCCTCTCCCATTGCGGAGCACAGGCTCCGGACGCGCAGGCTCAGCGGCCATGGCTCACGGGCCCAGCCACTCCGCGGCATGTGGGATCTTCCCGGACCGGGGCACGAACCTGTGTCCCCTGCATCGGCAGGCGGACTCTCAACCACTGCGCCACCAGAGAAGCCCTATCTTCATTTTAAAAATGACATCTATTTAAAGAGAAACATATTTTAGAATCAAATACATTTTCATTTTCTTCCAGAATTGATTTTAATAATTTTTATGTATCTAGGAATTTTCCATTTCACCTGAACTTTAAATATTTTTGACATAAAATTATTCATAATATTCTTTATCTTTTTGTGTCCTGTTACATTTATAGTCATGTCTTCCTTTTAATTCCTAATGTTGTTTATATTTGGTTCCTTTCTTTTGCTTTAATTTTTTTCCAGAGGCTTGCTAATTTTATTAGTCATTTTGCTTTATTGTTCCTCTTTTGTTTTCCCTTTCATTAATTACCACTCTTAAGAGCATTATTTTCTACTGTGTAATTTGGATAATTCTGTTTTTCCTTAACTTCTAATTTTGGGTTTTTAACTCATTAATTTTTTGCCTTTTTTCTGATGTAATCCTATAAGTCTATATATTTCCCTCTAAATACTGCTTTTACTGCATCCACAGATTTAGTAAACAGTATTGTGACTATCATCCAGAATTAAGAATTTCTAATTTACAGGGCTATTATTTATTTTAAAGTATATTTAAATTTTTGTTGTTATTGATGATTAAGAGGTAGAAAATATGGGATTAAAATTACAGAGATTAAGATTAGAGGCAAAAATTTGAGAGTAATACTCATAGAGCTGATATTTGAAGTCATGGAATGGATACATTGATCACTCTGGCAAATGTGGAGTGAGAAAAGAGCCAAGAAATGATTCTAAAAGACTTGGGAAATTTTCTGTTTGTCTATTATTTTTTCAATTTGCAGAAATTTATCTTTATTCCCCTACAGTATTAAAATAACCCTTTAGCTGAGCTAAGAGAGAGATGGTCTTTCCCTTGGAGAAACAGCATGCAATTTGCTAAAAAGGCTAATTTAGTTCTCTGGAAACAGAAATAAAAATTCTTCATTATCTTTTACAATTTTCCAATTTAAAATATTTCTGTTGCAGTGGGATCAAGGAAGCCATTTGCCCTGAAGAGGTGTCTGCCTCAGCTTTTAGCAACTTTATTTTCTGTAACCAGTATCTCGTCCATTAAGTCAAAGTTTCACTTCTTAGTACCTGATTCATAGAATGTTAGAAATGGAAGGGATCTTTGAAGTCACCCAATCCAACCCCCTTATTTTGCATTTGAGGAAAATGACACCAGAGGAATAGAGTGACTTAATTTTTCATTGCTATTTCTTCAATAGCCCTATTTTCCTCATTCTTACATCCTACTATGGACACTATTTTTTCAGATCCCAGCCCTTTGGCCGTTCCTTCAGAAATCTTCCTTTAGCTTCCTGTCAACCAACCTTTATGAATTTGCATAGAATAATGGAAACAGAATCTCCCTAGGTTTTATTTATTTTAATTTGGATATTTTCACATTTAAAAAAAAATGTGACTATTTGATAAAAAGAGTACCCTACCCACTAGGCTATAAGCCCCATCAACACTGCACTTATAACCTCTGACACATGATACTTGTTCACTAACTGTTGTCGGGCTGGACTTGAAACCCAGCTACGAATTCTGTATTTTTTAAAGGTATCAGTCTGTATCATCAATAGAAACTCTTTGCAATATACTTCTAACATAAAGTTGTTTTCATCTCTATCAAAATTAGGCCCATATGTATAAACACCTTAATAAGTTTTCAACAAACTGAAGTCAATAAAAATGAATAATGATAAGACATTAGATTCTCATTAACTTATTGAAGTCTTGCTAGTTTCTAAAAATTTGTTATGTTGATTTATTTGACATTTTTCTGTGTTGAAACCAGTTAGGTCATTAAAAATGAAGTTGAATTTATGATTAGCCTTATTTTCTGATTTGTGTTTAGTTTTAGAATAATTATTTATAGCATAATTGAAAAATTCTTAAAACAAAATCATACTTTCCTTGCTAATCAAAATATAACATCTTTTTTTAATCTAGAAGGCATTGCTTACACTGATGATATTATCACCATCATTACCTACATTACTGAGTGCTTGCATATAAACTCTGTGCTACATTTATAAACTATAGTACTAGATTGTAAGCACTTTCCATTTAGTATAAAAAAGATTCTCATTGGTCTCAAGGAATGTATAATCAAAAGGGAAATACAGCAAGGGAGATGTAAATAATAAATTAACTTTAAGTCATTTAGAAAAAAGATGGGTGTAAGAATAAATACACTGGAATAATAGAAAATTACCATTGCCATCTAACAGCTCTGTAGTTCTCTAGGTATTGTTGTCTCTAGTTCCTTTTGGTTTTTTATATATATAAAAACTATTCAATAGATGCACGTAATAGATTTCATATGTTCCAATTAAAAAAAAAACAGGAACAGTTTACCTCAATTGTGACAATTTATTATAATGGTACAAAAAGCAGTAGGAAAAAAACAAGTAAGAGTATTAACAGTTGCAACGTCCATCAGGACCAATATTAGCTCTAATAGGCCAACTATAGGTAGGTGTAACATCAGGAGCTCTTTATATTGTTAATTCAGTTATAGTCACACGTCTGCTCTTCTGCTGCTAAATAACTAAATGGAATTTGAACCCATTCTTTACATAATAAAGCCTTGATATTTTCCCCATAAAGTCTTAAATAAAGCTTTATTTATTGGGGGACGTACTCTGCTCCATTAAAAATAGAGATATAATTCACATTATTCTGTAATATGTATAAAAACTTATGAAACTGAAGGTTCCACATTGAAACTTCAATTCCAAAACCACTTGAGAGGAACAAACTTAACTCTCATGGAAGAGTTGTGCTACATTTTTATGCTTGTTCTTGTGTTAGATTTTTATACTTATGAGCATCTAAACATCCATTCTTGTCACAAAGGCAGTCTTCACCAAACATCTGCAGAAACATTTGGAATGCTATTGTTAAGAGAGGAATTGTCCAAGTGTGCATGCTTTTATAACATACCATTATGGTTGGATTGATAGTCTTGAAAAAAAGAATTCTAAAAACAGTGTAATGCACTGTCTTAATCATCTGTCACTGTATATTAGATAAAATGACTTGTTTATCATAGAATTCTTCAGAATGGAAATGTGAGTTGTCTTCTAGGGTTGCAAGTGTTATGTCACCTGAAAAACTGCTCACTGCAATCAACTTATTTGCTGAGGAAAGCATTATAAACTCCAACAAGGACTCTAGCTATCTGTAAATCATTCTTTCCTTTTTACTCTTTTTTAAGCAAGGATTATGTTACCCATAATGTTCACTTGCTGTCCCTCACTCCCTCCATTATATTTGCTAAAACACAATGCAGATTTTCATTTTTAAACGTGTCTTCACATTACATTGTACCTCCTACTTCCTTTATGAATATCAGTTCTGAAAATGGAATAAGGTAGAACACCTCTTTTGAATTCAAATATATAACCACATAGACCCTATTTAATTATGGTGCCACCATGTAAATCAATAAGTAATGTCATCTTTTCCATAATTAAAAATAATACAATTTTTATTTGTATAATCCTGTTAGAGAAATCTATAGTTTAAAACAACCAATTAAATATAGCTGTTAGTTACGCGAGCTGAGATCTGGTATTACAAGTAAAAAGGATGTGAATAACAAAAGAGCCAGGCAGAATGAACTATTTTCTGATTGACTTAGGTTTGAGTGATTCCACTAAAACAGGTTTAATGAATGGCAGTCTTTCTGTCTTTCAGATAGGTTTTCCGAACTTTCAGTGTGATTTTTAAATAAACAAATGTTTATATAAATAAATTAATTAACAATTTGAGAAAATAATTTGAGTATTTAATCATTCTATGAGGTTATTGAGAATGTTAATTTTGCATAATTAGTGTCAAAATTCCTGGGCCTACTTTGTTAGACAGCCAGTCTGTTTTACCCCTCCTATTTATTCCCTTTCTACCAAATCTCACTTGTTCATACCTTTTCAAACCCAGTCTTTTGTTTAGCATCACACAGCTCTCTCAATTTTACATGCTTCTTGGGGTGTGTGTGTCTGGATCTTGCCCATATTTAACCACAAGGTTTTGCCTACATGTGTTTCCTGATTCATTAAAAAATAAATTAAAATATTAAATACTATGTGCAATGCACTGTGTAATTTGCAGTGGTGTGTGGGAAGACATGAGGAAGGCAGTCTCTGCCATCTAAAATCAGTATAAAAAAGGCAGATAAAGGATAAACACACACACAAACACAAAACATACAAAACAAGGTGGTACAAAACACTTTTTACTGATCAGGAACCGTAAATATGTGTGTATTGTTTAATATATATATATACATATATACACGTGCATTTTTGCAATGTGTCATATTTGTGCATTAGTTTCTATCTTTAAGTAGGGACATATCCTATGCAAGTATATTTTCATGTGTGTATGATGCTTAGTTGAGTGGGAGTTTCTGTGTCCAATTGTATGCCTATGTGTGTTGGTTTCTCTTTATTGAAATCACATCTGCTACACATGTAAATCTCACTTAATGAGGAAGATATATTTATCTAGATGGGTAAAAACTAGGATGAGCTGAGATGTAAAAGAATGTAAAATCAAAACAAATCTTCAGTGTTTTTATGTCTTGAATCTGCCCTGAGGGTCTTCTCACTGAGATGAAATAAGGCTTCTAAATGTATCTTTTCTTAATTAAAAGGCTGCTGTTATTCTGTGTAAAATTAATATATATTCTTTGTATGAGAATAGGTATTTCTGAGTTGAGATTTTTAAGCCTGGAGCCTCCATGTTCTGATAGGCTGTAAGTATTCTGAGCCAATGAGAAACCAGTCCCTGGAGTAAGGGAGGGAAAGATCAGGTAAAGCTGGAGGGGAATCACAGGGCAAAATTGTACCCACATTGTGCATTCTGCTTTCCCACTCCACCCCCAGGTGAACTTCCCATCCAATCACGGAGCAAACATCCAGCAAATGGCAGCCTCCTACACCTGCCATCCCACTCTCAGGCCTGCCCTCCATTCCTTGGGAGCTTACTGGTCAAAGGGAGAATAAATTAGGAATGTTGCTCTGAAGGAGAGGGGAGAGGGTCAAAAAGACTGAGCAGGGCGTCCTTAGCCACCTTGAACTTGAACACTGGCTCCTTTCTGTAGGTGGATAAATTTATTATCCAGATGAGCTTGGTAAATCTCCCCAGATTGGTTCTGCACCATCTTTCTCTCTAGCTTAGTTTTCCCCAACAGCCTTGCAGCCATGGCTCTGCTGCCTGTCATTACATTATAACAATTATTACGAAAGCTAAGTTGGGAATGTAAGGATTTTTATTAATAATAACTCTGTAAAATAGAAAAACATAAGGTGAATTCTGTGTGTGAGGCGAGGCATGCACTAGCCTCATGAGGAGAGTAGAACAATGTGCAATGAAAAATAATTCTAGTTCAGGTTCTTTAAGATGTGTCATAAAAGTCTAGGGACATGACTTTGGGAGTTGAGGAAATAACTGTAATTCTGGAAGAATCAAAGATCATGCCATCATGTGACATTTTTTAGAAATTATGTGAGGGCAATTAAAATAGCATGATAAGTGGATTACATAAACAAGTTGACCTGAATGTATTGTAATTCATAGATACAATTAAGAAGAAAGCAGTTTTTTTTTTAATCTCTTAAAATGCCTTAAAATAAGGTATCAAAATACAATCTTGCCAAATGAATCAAAATGCACTTAAAATCTATGTTTACACATAATGACTGGTTTGCAGGCAAGATTTAGAATAAATTTTGCACATTAAGAAATTTTAAAGGCTTCATATCACGTAGAAACTGCTAATGTGGTATTTCATTATCTCTCTGCTTAAATGTTAATAGTATATTCCCAAAAGTAAAGACCAATAAACTGGAATCCATAAGAGTTCCCTGTGATGTCCGCATGTTATTGTATTTTTCCCTTTAAATATAGATTTTTATCTATCCTAAAGAAAGCAAAACTTAAAAATACCACCTAGCAGTCCTTTGAAAAACAGGCAGTTTGACCAAAATACTGCATTTATTTGAAGACTACAGTTTGTTTACCATTTAATTTTTCTTCTACTTTCCCCATCGTATCACATAATCAGTTTGAGAATTAACTTTTTTATTTGTTTGACTTTTTGACTCTATCAGTGCTTCACAGCTTAGGTAATAAAATAAGTTTCTTATATGCAGTACTTAGCAAGATCATATCAAGAAAGGGCAAAATTAAAGAAAACAATCTGTTATAAGTTGATTTCTGTATAGTTGCATTTTCTCAATTCTATCATAGTTCTAAATAAGTATTTTATGAATAGTGCTAAAGTGTTAACTCTCTAAATCCTTAAAGAAAAAATATAGTAAGTGCCCATGTACAAAATCAGTGAAAAGTGCTTCCCTGGTGGCGCAGTGGTTGAGAGGCCGCCTGCTGATGCAGGGGACATGGGTTCGTGCCCCGGTCCGGGAAGATCCCACATGCCGCGGAGCGGCTGGGCCCGTGAGCCATGGCCCCTGAGCCTGTGCGTCCGGAGCCTGTGCTTCGCAACGGGAGAGGCCACAACAGTGAAAGGCCTGCGTATCGCAAAAAAAAAAAAAAAAAAAATCAGTGAAAAAATGACTGAAATCATGAGAAAAATTAAAACTTGTTTTTTATTTCAATATCTATGTTTTTTCTCCCAAAGATTCCAGTTTACTTATTTTAATATTACTTTATTTTAAAAATAATTTTGAAACCAGTGATTATTGAATGATTATTATGTGTCAGGTGACATACTACATGCTTTGTATTCCATATAATTTACATTCTTACAAAATCCACACAGTAGAGTTTGTTTGACTGTCTTCACTTTACAAATGAGGGAATTATATCTTAAAAGGTTAAGAAACTTGACATAGTCATACAACTTACAACTGTCAGAGCTAGAAATTAAACCTAGATACTATCTCAGAGTTCAAGCTTTATCTCCCAATTTATTATACCATGAGATACCAGTTTTGTTTTGTTTTGTTTTGTTTTTAAGGAATCTAATTGATCAGTTGTTTCTGAGGGATTGTATTAATTCATTATTAATGTTATGATGTAAGGGTTTTTTTTTAATGTTTCCATGTAATGAGACATTTTAGGTAGGTGACATTTTGTGTGATGTCAGCATATCAAAGATGATTAGTGAGCAGTAGCATCTTTATACTTGTCTCCTATAAGTAGCCTAACCTAGAGAATTCTATCTCAGTGCTAAAATTATTTTGGTACAGGAGACTTCAAATTATATCAGATAAGTACGTTTTTGCTTTAAGAAGCCTGATGTGCTGGAAAGACAAAAAAAAGGTAAAATTATTGAAAGTGGATTCTAAATCAGTTTTTTACAACTTGCCATACTGCCAGACATTTAATGGATGTGTTACAAATATTACACTGAATTAGTGAACACATTAATTAATTTAAAAGATTCCTGTATAGAACCTTTTATTTTTGATCATTTATGAATCTTTGTTTTTGAATTTTTTTGGTAAGTGAAAGAAAAGCTAACTCATTGTTGCTTAATCAGAGTTGATGTTGGGAGTGGGGCTGACTTCAGGCAGCTGGATTTAGAAATCAACAAAGCTCTCAGTTTTTGGCATCTCTCTATTTTTTGGCTCTGCTTTTTGCTGTGTTTGGCTCATCTCTGGCTCTGCGTGATAACCACATGGCACCCTACATCCTCTTAGATTTCAGTCCAAAGGCAAATACCCCTTTTTCTTTCCTGGAGTCTACAGCAAATGACTCATGGTGTACTCTTGGTTTTTGTAGGGCAAATATACACTATGAACCAATCACAGTGGTTAAGAAAATGGTAGTCCTGAGCTAAGTATAAGTAAATTCCACCAAATGTATTAAATGTGAGGACGAATGTTTTCCCACAGAGAGAAACTGGGATGTGTTTTCATGAAGGATGAAAAGATGCTCCTTGACAAAAACAATGGTCATCTACTGTAGCCTTCAAGAAGAATATGTATGACTATATTCGTTTAGAGATTATAATTTTTAATTTTTAAAATGCCTAATTCTTATTAGTGGCAGGAAAATAGGTGTTCATATGAAAGAGAAAAATTTGGTCTCAAAATGCTATTAATTTTGTAAACCAACAAGGTGCCGGGGACCAGCCCCAGCTGGACAGGTTTCACCCAAAGGGGAGACGGAGTCGGCGTGGACAGAGCACAAGACACCTCAGAGGATGCAAGGATCTGACAAATTTATTTTTCACGATTCCAAAGTATTTATACTATAAAATAATCTCATTTTCAATCTTAACAACCTCATTCCCATGCCAAAAAATCTCTTACACAAGCCATAAAACAAAAGTAATTTACATCAACAGATTACATCAGCAGGTTAAACAGGTTAAATAATCTTCTTATCGCTTATAGTCTCTTTCATCCCCTGTGGCCATAAAACCTCCCCGCCACCATACCCAAGTGTTTCCTAACATATCTCTAACTCCCCAGGAGGGCCAAAACCCATTCAATTTGTCTTCTAAAGTAAGCTTTTGCCCCACAAATGCTCCTATTGTATTTTCCTGAACCCAACGCCCTGGCCTGGGAGTGGGGATTTCAGGTGTAGCCATTAAAGGAGCCGGAGTAGTTACAATCTTTTTGGCTTTACCCTAAGTTGGGGTCTTTCCCTAAACCCTCCATCGGAGCTGGAAATATTTCCCAACACTAATAGCAATCCCATAAAAATCACCTTAAGCAAAAGCAGGGGGGAACAAGGGGAACCACGCAGAGGAGAGCTTTGCTTCTCCATATTTGTACCTGACAGTACCAGCTTTGCTTGGCACTATGGGTCTCGTCCGTGCTGAGACTCAAAGGCACTTCCTACACGGCTCCCGGCATCTCCCCCTTTTTTATTTTTTAAAAAGGCAGTATGCAATTCCACTTTGGTTTTATATACACTCTGGAGGGCAGCTTGAATTAATCGGATGATGACTGGAAAAGAAATAAGGAGCAAAATTATAACCACTCCGGCAGCCCCATAATTTATTAAAATATGCATAAAGGAATTACCCTTAAAATAACTTTGTAAATTTTGTAAAAATTCTGCAGCAGCCTTAGAGGGATTCATATCATATTGAGAGGCTGCAATATCATGAATTTGTTTGTGTAAATGTTCCAAATCAATTCCTAAATCACTAGAATTCCATATATTTAAAATGTGCATTTGAATTTTTTCCCAGGAGTATTCAGAATGATTTACTTTTAAGGGAGTAACACATATCCAAGAATATTTTTTATGGCATGTTAAAGATAGGCGAATTTTTAAAGCAGTAAGTTCTTGACCAATATGTAAAACTGCTTCTTCAAGGGCATCAACTTTAGCTTCTAACTTTCTATCTATTGCTTCCTGAGTCGCTAAAGCCAAGGATATATTTTTTGATAAATCATTAGCATATTGTGCTGTTTGTACTTCTTTTACTAAAGTATATGTTGCAACAGTAAAAGAACTCAGTATTCCTATCAAGGCGGAAATTCCCAAAATCAAAGTAGCCACAAATCTTTTTGGCCGCATGAGCTCTCCAACCTGACTTACAATTTCCGCCCCTATATCTGTATACCAAGATTCATTAAGCGCTACTGGCAGCATAATATAAGCTGGTCTTTTTAACACCATTATGGTTGACACATTCATTTCAGGAATAATACAAGTGGTCAGTATGCATTGCTGACAGGTAATATAAAACCTCATATTATACTGCATAATCTGCAACTTTTCACTATCATTAGAAAGCAATAAGGAATACGGAGATGACACACAGGCTTGAACATGGTACTCTTCCACATGGGTAGTAGCTCTAACTAACATTATTTTATGAGTGGTTAAGGGTAATCTCCATAACTGAGATTGATAATAGGTTTTATTTTCATGAACAAAAGTATAGACAGGAGTCACCCATCCATGACTATTCCATCTATTTACCTTCAATGGACGGGGAATATAGGAATCATTCCATGGGTATAACAAGCCTTTCTCTAAATATGTTCTATAATCTCCTTCAGGAAAATTACTACTCCAATCTGAAATATAATATTTAGTTCCAGGAATAAATATTTTATTCTCTTTATTATACATACAATATATCCATGAAGGATATCCAGTTTTAATATTTATCCAAATCCATTCATTTGTAGCTTCCCCTACAGTTTCATCACAATCATCATATCTAGAAGGATGAACAACTTTAACTGGATATTTATTAACATAAACTTGATTTTGTCCCACAACTTTCCCTAACAATGACCATAGATATCTTGTGGTTTTATCTTTTCCTACTGGCTTTTTAGGGGAATCTGTCAAGAATCCTGCATCAACTACTGACAAACATCCATTCTTTGTTCGACTATTTCCTATTGACCCTGAGCCAAGAAAAAAGCATATTGGAGGAAAGTCAGTCTGACCTGTAAATGAGTAATTAAAATTGATAACAAATTGTTTATAGCCCTGTATTCCTCGAATGCCATCGGTCAATTCAGGGAATGAGGAAGTTACTGGAATAATGGAATCTGTCCAAGTACATGCATGTAAAATAGGAGGATCTGGAAAGTAAGCCCAATACGTACCGTTGGCACTTACCTGCTTTCCATTAATTTTTAGAGTTTTTAAAGGCCTGTTTTTGGTAATTTCTTGAATCCAAAATGCCATATCACTGGAGCCAAATCCTTTCTCATTCCTAGTTTCTTGAATTACATTCTTTCCTGTCTTATAATATGGTAGCAATAACAATTGTGCTATTCTTTGTCCCACATAAATTTGCTGCGTCTTATTAGAGGGAGCCACCATTATTTGAATTTCTCCTGTATAATCAGAGTCAATTACTCCAGGCAAAACTGTTAAGCCAGATAAGGAAGTTGAACTCCTACCAATAATTAAACCCATTACTCCTGGGGGCAATGGACCTTTAATCCCAGTTGGTATTTTTATGACTGGAGAGTCAGGAGTTAGTATTGTTGCGGAGGTGGCACAGAGGTCCAATCCTGCGCTGCCTGGGGTGGCCCTAAACAATTCATCGATTCCCCTGAGGGAAGAAAGGGATTGAGCGTCTGGTGAATGGCCCCTATTGTTTGTTGGGCCCGGGGTTGGGCCCGAAATAAGTTTCCCGAATTAGTTCCAGCAGGTGTATTTGGAAAAACAGGTGCAGGAAATATTGGCATCTGAACTCCAGCCTGAGGCACTGCAGAAACCCCATTAGGGGGAAGAATGTGTCCGTCCTTGTGATATTTACTCCTACACAATTTAGTCCAATGATTTCCTTTCCCACATCTTTGGCAAGGAGTCTTTGGGACCCCAACATTACCAGGAGATATCATTCTAACAGGACCTGCTGGAGGTATATTTTTATTAGGACATTCCCTACTAAAATGACCTGCGCCTCCACAAGCAAAACAATTATTTCCTTTTGGTCCCTTAGGGTTTTTTGTTTTTTGAACCATATTCATCATACATTGAGGAAGTGTTTCTCCCTTTAGGGCGGCTGCCAAAGCAATCCCTTGCATATAGGAGGGACCAACATCAGAACATTGTTTAATAAAATCTGAAATACTTCCAGTTTTTCTAATAGGGCGAATCAGGTTCTGACAAACAGGATTGGCATTTTCAAAGGCTAGTTGTTTAGCTAACATATTAGCTGCGTCCTCATCAGTTATCACTCTTTTTATCTCTGTTAGCAAGCGAGAAACAAAATCCTCATATGGCTCCTCAGGTTTTTGTCTTAAATCTGTCAAAGTGGAGGCTTTTCCTGAAGTCAAAGGCAAAGACTTCCATGCATTCACTGCACACGTAGTTACTTGCCATAAGGCCTCCTTTCCCATATGCATCTGCTGTTGGACTGTATCATATTCTCCCTGGCCTAATAACATATCTTTAGTAATATAAAAGTTATCCCTTTTCTTATTTAAAGCATGTTGTTTAGCCACCAATTCTTCATATTCTGTTTTCCAAAGCAAATATTGTCCTCCAGATAAACAGGCCTTTGTAACCTGAATCCAATCATATGGAGTCATCCATCTATTTGCCAAGGCATCTATAAGAGTCATAGTATAAGGCGCCAACGGTCCATAATCTATACAGGCCTTTTTAAGTTCTTTTAAAAGTTTTAGAGGCAAGGGATCCCAATATACATCATCATCATCAAAACTATCCTCAAAAAGGACTGGAAAGCAGGCTGCAAAAGCATAATCATCATCTTCACCGTTTATTCTCCTATGCTTTTTATATTCGCCTTGGCTTTTATTAAAAGGTGGTGGAGGTGGTGGGCCCCTGACCTTTAAAGTTGGATGTCCTGACCTTTTTGAAGGGAGAAATGAAGAACTTAAAGATGCCGGTGGGGCGGTCGGTAGACGACCCAAAGGGCGCATATCCTGTAAATTAGGCCTATTTTTCTTAGTTTCTTGCATTGAAAAAGCACCATGGGGTTCATACTTCCTTCTTTCATAATCATATGCAGCAGCATCTAAATCATCCTGATCTGCAAAAGGCAATTCATCATCAAAAGGAGGGTTCTGTAACAAATTGGGCTTAGTATCAGTAGGTGACTCATTTTCCTCCTCTGAATCATTGTTATTAAGGTTACAGTCTTTTAAAGCTATAGCCAAAACCTCAGTTTCTTTTGATGTTTTTGGGGAAATTAACGGAGTACATTCATCTATTACTTCTGTGGGATATTTATATGGGTTCTTTTGGCCTTCAGGCAAGGGGGCAATGCTCTCTCTTATGAGGTTCCATAAAGTAAAAGTATCTACTGGAACCTTCTCAGGTCCAAAATGACTGTAATATACTTGCAAAGTTTGCCCCACCTTTTGCCAGGTTTCTATATTAACTGTTCCCTGTTCTGGAAACCATGGGCATTGTTCCTGTACAAACTGAAAAAACTGAGTTAGTTGCTTACTAGTTACCTTAATTCCTCTTCCATTTATCATATGTTTAACTATATCAATAAATAAGAGCCTCTCTTTGGACTCAGCGTGTCCCATCTTGACACCGCCTTACTCACCTTCCTAACCAGTATTCTTAACTGGGGGTCTGCAGCACCCTACGGTGAGACTCCTATCCGTCCGAGAAAAAAATAATACTTACCCCTTCAGGTCCCTGTTCGGGCGCCACTTGCCGGGGACCAGCCCCAGCTGGACAGGTTTCACCCAAAGGGGAGACGGAGTCGGCGTGGACAGAGCACAAGACACCTCAGAGGATGCAAGGATCTGACAAATTTATTTTTCACGATTCCAAAGTATTTATACTATAAAATAATCTCATTTTCAATCTTAACAACCTCATTCCCATGCCAAAAAATCTCTTACACAAGCCATAAAACAAAAGTAATTTACATCAACAGATTACATCAGCAGGTTAAACAGGTTAAATAATCTTCTTATCGCTTATAGTCTCTTTCATCCCCTGTGGCCATAAAACCTCCCCGCCACCATACCCAAGTGTTTCCTAACATATCTCTAACTCCCCAGGAGGGCCAAAACCCATTCAATTTGTCTTCTAAAGTAAGCTTTTGCCCCACAAATGCTCCTATTGTATTTTCCTGAACCCAACGCCCTGGCCTGGGAGTGGGGATTTCAGGTGTAGCCATTAAAGGAGCCGGAGTAGTTACAATCTTTTTGGCTTTACCCTAAGTTGGGGTCTTTCCCTAAACCCTCCATCGGAGCTGGAAATATTTCCCAACACTAATAGCAATCCCATAAAAATCACCTTAAGCAAAAGCAGGGGGGAACAAGGGGAACCACGCAGAGGAGAGCTTTGCTTCTCCATATTTGTACCTGACAGTACCAGCTTTGCTTGGCACTATGGGTCTCGTCCGTGCTGAGACTCAAAGGCACTTCCTACACGGCTCCCGGCAACAAGGTATACATACTATCATCTACCATACTTTGATAGGGTATCATAAAGAATCATAACTTATTTTGGTGTCCTAATTTAACGAAGAATGTGCAGTGTATGCATCTGTTTCATTGTTAGTTCTGTACTTCTTGTGATCCTGATTTTAATTTATCTTTTTATTTAGTACATAGGAATTTCTATATCAATCCACAGTGAGTACCAGAATATGAACTTGTGGGAACTCAGTGAAATAGAACTTGATCAGTTTAAATCTTTTTAAGCATTTCTGTCTGGCTTTAATAATGTACAATTAATATAAAAAAAATTTAGATTTTATCAGTTAGTCAGGATCTGTTGACCTAGTTTCAAAAGTTGGTCTCTTGGGCATGATGGACGTAATGGGAACTCCTGTTAAGTTTTTCCATTTTAATGAAAATATTAAATGACTTGTAGAGTAGCATGGTGAATTTGCTGCCCAGATCTCAAAGGGCTAAGCTATGATTTCATTCTGCTGTCTTCTACTATTTTATTCTCAACATTTATAAAGTTTATTAAAATGATTTCAGTCCTTTGACTCTGTTTTCAATTCATTGCTTTCTAGGATGACTTGAGTTTTTATTTTATTTTCATAATTTTCTCTTTATAATTGAAAGCTGCAAAAGACAACAATAGAGAATGGAAAATAAAAATGCACTGATTATTTCTGTGGTTTTGCTTTTCTGAACTATGCATTGAATAAAGCAATATAAGGTGATATGCTTGGGACTACAAAGAGCTCTTTGTTTTAAAAAAAGAAGTTCTAATTATTAGTTTCAAAATATTACTAACTGCAGTTAATTTTAAAAGTAGTTTTAATGTTTTCTGGTAGAGGAAAAATCAAATACAATTGAAAGTACATTTTAATATTTAGGGTGTGCCTTTAGAATAAAATGATAGTTACTGAATACACTTTTTTTACTTGGAAGTTTTAAAGCTTTTTATTTGGGCTATTGGCACTGTATATCTTTCTGACATTATTTTCAATATTTTGTGCCTCTACACTAATTGCTTTCATATATAAAAGTAAGAGAGGGTACAGGATAAGAAGCAAGGACAAAATTAAGTCTAATCAGAAAGTACAAGTTTTAATTCTGCATTCCCATGTCAATATTCACCTGTTTCACTGCATAAAAGTGAGTTGGCTTAAAATCCAATTATTAAAACTGTTCATTAAGTAAATTTATCTTAAGATATATTGGATGGATTTTTGGAGAAAGAAAATGTCCAACTTTACCAATTATTAATATATTCACTTTTATTTTATCAGTTGATAAATACATCCAGTGTTTATTGTATGCCTTAGATCAAACAGGTACCATCCTAAGTGACCTCTCTATACAATATCTTATTTGATGTTTACAATATCCCTGCAAGGTCAGTAACAGTGTCCCGTTTTATAGATGAGAGGTACTAAGTTTTCCAGGAGGAAGCTTGCCTGAGGTCACATAAGCATTGGGGTCAGAATTCGAATTTATGATATGGAATCTAAAGCCTGCTTTTAAATCTGTATTGACCCATATTTTCCCCAAATGTCTCCAAAATCTAAATCCTTAAGTAACTTTTTTTATGAAAGATAAATATTTAGTAAAATGTATAAACAATATTTTAAGGTATTGTAGACATTTACAAGGAGAAACATTATAATTTAAAATGGATGATTTTATAGATAACCCAATTATTAGAAGGAAAAAGACTAACAAAAACTTATTATTTAATATTCTAAATATGATATAAAGCTACAACTATTCTGAGAAATCTGATGTAAAATATCTATTAAATGTCAAGATATTTTATTCTTAATATTTGAGGTTTATTTAAAAAATGTAATAGAAATAATTAAAACTTATGAGGGTTAACTGTGTCAGGTACCACTCTAAGCACTTCACATGTATTGACAGTGTTAATAGTCACAGCAATGTCATAGGACAGTTAATATTATCATACTCATTTTCAGATGAAGAACCTAAAGCCTAGAGAGGTTTAGTAAATTAAATTAATAAGGTCCCACAGTTAAGTGAGTAGCAGGGCTAGAATTTAAACCTAGGCAGCCTGATGTATTAACCACTACCTTATACTGCTGTATCTAACGAGTAAGTGCTAATACCTTGAAAAGTTAGCAAAATATAAGGATTAAAGTAAATAAAACTATTTTTTACCACAGTGTTAAACGTGTTGAAATTTCTCAGATCATTCCATGTCTATAATAAATTCAATACTAATTTTATTTATTTTACTTCCAGGATGTCACGCCCCTTCATTTTGTCCCCATAAAAACAAAATGAAACAGAGATAGATTACTCAGCATCTCATTTTGTGATAATGATTTAGTTCTATTGTTCTCATCATCTAACAAGAAATTCCTGATTCAGGGTAGAGTTCTACATATATAACTCATTAAAAATAATTTCATATTTTTATCTAATATGTATCAATTACATGTAAGTTATAATGTTTTATTTCCAGACATAGTTATATATACTTTCCATAGATACTTTCCCCACTGATAAATGAATTTTTCTTTTTATTCATTTTATTTGGCTTCCATGCACAAGAATTATGTGAGTCATGCTTTTCCTTAGGTATATTCAGGTTGTCACTCAAACATTTTGGTTAATTCACTACTTGACACCCCAATGTTTTGGAAGCTAACAAAAGTCAGTGTGGGTACTTATTTATTAATTAGCTAACATCTTGTAAAATAATGCATTTAAAATATATGTTACAAATTTATACAAATATTCATTATTGCCTATTTGGTAGTTGAAACCCTACAATAATAATAAAGATTAACCCTTTTTTTCTCTCTTGCCAAATTTCATATGAAAATTTCCTTGTCTTTTATTTCAGCACCTGAACCAACACTTAGAACATAGTATGTGCTCAATAATCATTTTTTAAAAAGCTTAAATTGTATTTAACTCTATGATTTAAAAACCTTTCCTCATTAACTGAAATATAATTGCACTTTCTCTGCTTAACATCTCTTTCTGCTTTAGCAGAATTTCTTCCCTTTGCTTAGAAAATTAATAAAAAATGATTCTTGTGTCAGAACAGCCTTTGAGCAAAAAACAGTGAAAATAAACCAAATATACAATGATTTAGCGTTTTATAAAATGTATTTTCCAGAGATAAAGTAAATCCTCTCTTGTACTTATCTCTATGCCATTATGCCCCAAGTGTAGAATGAGTAACTTGGATTATAGCAGAGATGATTGTGGTTGTTTTGGATTTACGGAATATTGATTTATAGAGGGATACTCTAATTTCCTTGAGCAATATCTAATATCTCTTCTGATCTATCCATCATTTCCTCTGATAAGTTCTTACTGTGCAGATTATAGGTCTTTATCATTTTCACACATTCAACCTCCTTCTTTAACAAAGAGAGAAGAGACACTAGACTGAGACATTTACTAGGCAATATTACTTATCTAGAATTTAATACCAGCTTTTTTATGGTATTTATATTTTATAATTATGGTCTATTTGTGGCAAGCTCCTCTGGTTTTCCATTTATGACTGTGAAATAAGTTTTCCTCTTCAAATACATATGAATTAAAATGTGGTTTATTTAAGAAGTGTAAAAGTAAATAATAGTTCAGTGATATGGTATTTGAAGGTAATATGTGAAAGATTGACGTTTGGGAGACTTAGCTATATATCAGTAGAATAATCAGCATAATAATTATGATATATAAATATCTACATTCTAGAGCATAATAATGATTTCCTCCAATTACTAATGAGGAAAGAAAAAGTAACAGTAATGTAATAGCATATATGTGGTAATGGACATAGCTTGTAAGCGGCGTTGAATATTGGAAAATTCACCATGCCATTGAATAGAAAAGACATTTACTGGAAAAAGAGTGAACTATTTTAGGTACTTGTAGAATTTTTCTTAGTTTTAAAATTTTGTTTGCTTTTTAATCACAAATGTAAGAGTCCACAAAAGAAAGTAGAAGAGGATAAAAGAGAGTTCATTTTAAGAGACACTGAATGGAATTTAGATTTTCTTGAGTTATAGTATAACTGCTACCTGGGAGAAACTACTTTAAAATTAAATGCAATCACAGTAATACCAGGGAAAAGATAATGATATATTTCTTATATCTATACATGCAAATGTTTATATATTAATATTGGGGGCCAAAATTGGTATATTCAAAATATATGAACTATAAAGATAAATTAACTATTTGACATGATTATTCAATAAGAAGAGGTCTTATGTAATTAGACCGACTTCCTAAATGTTTATGGGCAGTAAGTATGTGCCAACTTACATAGAAAATATTAATCAACCATATGGCCTCTCTGAGGATTGAAAAGAAATCAGCGTAAGCTGTTAAAATCTTATACATACTGTGTTCCTGGCAGTTATTACTTTCTTGATTGTTTCCTGAGATTGTTGAAAATCTTTATTGGCAATATGATTATCTCAAAGTACAAATTATTTTCAATTAATTATTATTGATTAAGATAGAGTAGTATAATGAATTGGACTTTTGCTTTGTAACTAATAGATTTATTTATTTATTTGTTGAGCAATTTTAGGTTTACAGAAAAATTGATTGGAAAGTGCAATGTTGCATATATCCCATTACCATCTCCCCAATTTCCCTGATTATTAACATCTTGCATTAGTGTGGTACATTTGTTACAGTTGATGAGCTAATACTGATACGTTGTTGTTAGCCAAAGTCCATACGTTAAGTTAGTGTTCACTCTTGGTGTTGTATAATACATTCTATGTGTTTTGACAAATGTATAGTGATATGTATCTACCATTACACCATAATAATTTCACTTCCCTAAATATCCCCATGCTCCATCTATCCTCCCTCAAACCATTGATCTTTTTACTGTCTTCATAGTTTTGCCTTTTCCAGAATATCATATAGTTGGAATGTATGTAGCCTTTTCAAATTGGTTTCTTTCACTTAGCAATATGTGCTTAAGGTTCCTGCATGCCACATCATGATTTGATAGCTCATTTCTTTTTATCATTGAATATTCCATTGTATGGAAGTACCACACTTTATTTATCCATTCATCTGTTGAAGAACATCTTGGTTGATTCTGTCTTGGTTGATTCCATCTTGGTTGATTGTTTTGGTAATTTTTGTTATAAGCGTCTTTGCGCAGAATTTTGTGTGGACATAAGTTTTCAACTAATTTGGGTAAATATCAAAGAGTGGTATCATTGGATCATTTGGTAAGAATACATTTAATTTCATAAAAAACTTCCAGACTATCTTCGAAAGTGGCTGTACCATTTCTCATATACATTATGTACAAGTATGCACACCAGCATCCACTTATTTGTCTCTCCAATTTGGGGGAAATATATTGCCTTGTGACCTCACTTTCCTGGTGTATCTAAGAAGAGTTGTTGATTGTCCATTTGCTCAGTTTTTATCTTGTTGTAAGGGTGAGAATGACAACCTCCAGGGTATGTGAATGGAACTCATGAATTAGAGTTTTGAAATATAAATTTACGGTATTACTTTTGTTTGTTTTACTTCCTATTTAACCTTTTATTTAGCTTTTAAAGATGGGGTCTCTTTTTGTAATAAAATATACTGCAAAAGAAATTTAGATAATCTACCAATTTGCATTGTGTTAAATATTCAGATATTTTCCCAACACAATGAAAAATTAAACATAAAAATTCCATACTTACAAGTTGGCTATTATAATAACACTGAAAGCCTCCTTTACTTGCAAGATGAAAGCCCATTTAAATTTTATTGTGCTTTTTACAAATTTTAAATTTTGAAGCCTGAGATATTAAAGTTCCTCTGTTTAGTATAATTTAAATGCCTTTTCTGGCATACTCATGAACAATATTAACTTGCTGTATAAAAATAGGGAACATCTATCACCAGGGGACAGTGCCCTATAGATAATATTCATGGATATTTTTCTTATAGGGGAAGAAAGTTTTAATTTGTTTATTTTCACACTTACTATGTATTGATTTGAGCATTTTTGCCGTTTAGAAATTTGAATACAGGATGGGGATGGTGTAAACACTGACAAATAGACAAGGATCAATTTGAGATTTAGGATAATTGAAAAATATTAATAATACTAATAAATATGGAAGTATAAATTCTTGGCAAGTTCAAGACTATTAATATTATTGTCATGTTGATATTTTATGGTATGCACACAATAGGCTACTTTGTCAATGGTGTTGCACTGGTTGATTTCAACATCAAAAATTTGCTTTGATAGAGAGCATAAGAAAAAAAATTACCCTCAAAGCTGATGTTATTATTTTATATAGGGAGTAAAATAAATACAACGTGTATTTGTAGAATTAAATAATTATTGCTAAAGATTAAAAATTCCACAGTGTTCAAGGACACAGGATTTTGAGGGGTTTTAATATGGATCTTGCATGCATGTACTATTTATAGCCCATCTTGTTTTAAGTAAGCTTTAAGCTGCTTGTCAAAATACTGACTGCTTTAGATAGGCCTGAGGTGAAGTGTCCTCTGGTTGTTTGCTTCCCTGTGTTCAACTGAAGAAAGGAAGGGAATCCATAACCTGGAAAAAGAATATTTCCTTCCTGATACCATCTACACAATTATTTTGTCCTCATGACCGGGCCATTTTAGAACTATACATCAGTGATCTATAGTACTGAATTTACTTTGTATTTTCTTTTCTGTGTAAAATATTCAAGTAAAAAGTATGGCTGGAAGGTTACTAAACTATCCCCATAATTCTACTACTTGTTAGCTGAAATAATTTTAACTCATAAATATTTTAATTTTAAAATATCCTTAATTTTTGAGTTTCTTCCCTTAGTATTCCTTTTGAATATTGAGATAAGTAAAGACTTTGTTTTTGTTTGAAATTCTTTTGAGTACAAATTATTGATTTGCTGAGGTATAAAATGAATTCTGACATACAAATAATATTTGCTTCAAAAATGAATGAATGTTACACTGTGATGAGTTATGTTAACTTTAAATTTTGTTGTTATCAAATCATTGGAGAAAATGCAATATGGGAATATTTTTGCCCTGTTGATTGTCTTAGGTATAGTCTTATTTAAAAGAGTTTCAAATGTTAATAAGAAAAATAGTATGCAGAAACTTATTCCAGATTAACTTTTACATTAATTTAAATATGTGTTATATTAATGAGATAACTGATTTTTTCCATTGTTTCAATTTTTTAGGGAAAATATCCATTTGTCTTGTTTTTGTTTAAACTTGCCTTTCTTTGAGTTTGCTAATCTGAAGTTAATTATTTGGTGAGCCCTCCAACATATTCTACTGGAGTTAACAATTGCCTGTAATATAACTGAGGATGTTCTGATTAGGTTATATGCAGTGGGAAGCACTGAAACACCAGTGGTATAAAATCAGCTTAAGACAATATTTTTGACTTGATAATAGCTATGTAACAGTTTATACACTTGAATACTTTTGGTTTTCCTATAAGGATTACCAATACTTGAAATTTAGCAGTGTTGCTCATTTTATAGTGTGCTTAAAAAGGTCTGCTTAAAAAAAGGGACTCATCATAGTGGTCATACAGTTTCCCATACCATGGTCAATACTGGATTCTTAGACCGAATAATTGATGCTATATATTAATGGTAACAGATGTAATTGCTCCACTATGAGAAATATAAAGTGAAATAAGAGGTTAACCACTTGAGAGGCAATTCACTTAAACTAACAAAATGTATTGAGCATCTACCATGTGCCACCACCCTTCTGGCCACTGGAGATGCAGAAATGAACACGAGATAAGGATTTCCTGTACCCTTAGAGCTGAAGTCTAGAGGAAGGATGCGGGGTAGACTGTAATCAAACATAAGAATACACAATCTGGTAATATTCAGCGCTGTGTGGAAAAATTAAGCAGTGGATGGGGAAAAGGGTGAGAGAAAGCTGTATCAGATAGGTGAGTCAGGAAATTCTCCCACAGAGACAAGAATGAAGGGGGAGAGGGAGCCAATATGAAAGTCTGGGGAGCAGCGTTCCTCACAAGAGCAACAGCAAATGCAGGGGCAGTGCTCGGCATCCAATGTGAAACAATGACTGGTACGTGTATGGTGCCAAAGGCTGGTACCTATTGAAATTGTATGAATATTGCATTGTTTTAGAATAGTTTTCTGTTTTTTTTTAAGGTAAATTCAAAATAGCTTGTGAGGTATTACTTGTTATTAATAATGGAAAACAACAAAATCTAAAATGATAAGCATCTCAGATCTCATAATTTGCTTGAGGAGGGGGTGTCAGCCTATAGAAAAGGACTGAGAAATCTTGCTTTGCTGTAGTAAGAAAAAAGGCAAAATAATCTTCACTTTGCTTGAGGAAATTACATGATGCTGATTATTGGGAATAATCTCATGTCCAGCAATAAACATCAACAAGAATAGTAGTCATAGTAGTACTAGCAGGGACAGTGACAATGGTGGTTGTGGTCATTTTAGTGCTAGTAGACAGACTTGAAAGAGTACCATCTATGTGCTAGGAACAGCGTCAAGTGAGAACTTACCTGATCTCTTTTATTTCCCCAAACACACTTTAAGGTATATGCCAATTTTATCCCTGTTTTACAGGTGAAGATACTGAAGCTAGCAGAGTTAAGTAGCTGTCTTAAGTATCAGAAAATTTTCAGAGTGAGGACTCAAACTCTGCATCTAACCCCCCAGTCTATGCAATTTTTTGGATAATTTTTAAAATTCTTTTAAAAATTTAACTACAGTTGATTTACAACATTGTGTTAGTTTTAGGTGTTCAAATTCTTTTTCATTATAGATTATTACAAGATACTGAATATAGTTCCATGTGCTATAGAGTAACTCCTTCCTATTTTATATATAGCAATATGTATCTATTAATCCCATACTCCTAATTATGCTATACTATTTTTAAGGCAAGGTATCACACATTTTGATTAATCATACAGTGGCATCAGTTTGAAATTTAAAATTGAAAGAGTACATACAAAGGGGTTTTTAAATCTTTTTTTTAAATTGAATTACAGTTAATGTACAATGGTGTGTTAGTTTCAGATGTGTGTGTGTGTATGTACACATACGTATATACATTCTTCTTGAGTCTTTTCCATTACAGGTTGTTACAAGATACTGAGTATAGTTCCCTGTGCTATACAGTGGGTCCTTGTTTATCTATTTTATATGTAGTAGTGTGTATGTGTTACTCCCAAACTCCTAATTTATCTCCCCCCCCGTCCCCTTTGGTAACCATAAGTTTGTTTTGTCTGTGAGTCTATTTCTGACAGACTCACAGACAAAGAGAACCTGATTCCACCAGCAAAATCTTCTTTCTCAATATCGCCTTGGCTATTTGGGGTCTTCTGTGTTTCCATACAAATTGTAAAAGTTTTTGTTCTAGTTCTGTGAAAAATGCCATTGGAAATTTGATAGAAATTGAATAGAATCTGTAAATTGCCTTGGGTAGTATGGTAATTTAAACAACATTGATTCTTCCATTCCAAGAACGTGGTATATCTTTCCATCTGTTTGTGTCATCTTCAGTTTCTTTCATCAATGTCTTAGAGTTTTCAGCGTACAGGTCTTTGCCTCCTTAGGATTCTTTTTGATGTGATGGTATATGGGATTGTTTCTTGAATTTCTCTTTCTGACCTTTCGTTGTTAGTGTATAGAAATGCAACAGATTTCTGTGTATTAATTTTGTAACCTGCAACTTTACCAAATTCATTGATGAGCTCTGGTGGTGTTCTGGTAGCATCTTTAGGATTTTCTATGTATAGTATTATGTCATCTGCAAACAGTGACAGTTTAACTTCTTGTTTTCCAATTTGGATTCCTTTTATTTCTTTTTCTTCTCTGACTGCTGTGGAACTCTGAGTTTTATAGCTGGCTATGCTATATATTTGATGTGTGAGAAAGACACTTCTTTATGCTGAGTCTGAAAAATGAGCATACCAGTGCCATTTTTCTTCCAGATTTGTTCTGATAAACAAATGAGTAAATGTGTATAAAATAATATAAAACATTATTTTTAAATTATTTAAACTCAGTATACCTTCAGATAACTCTTTTCAAAGCTATTCAATGTGTTATGTGCTGAGGGTAAAAACAGGAATTGTTTAGAGACCAACTTTCAAGCAACACCAATAAATAAGTAAATTAAATTATGGTCTATATAACTGTGCAAGAAAAAAGAAAAAAAGGATGTCAGACAACCATTCAGGTTTAATGAACATAGTAGACATATGCAATTTTTTACTACCAAGCTACACTCTTCTGGCAGAAGATCCATTTCTTTAGTAATCCCAGATCCCTGAATTTTGTACAGGGCTTCCTCTACCCTTGGGCTCCAAGAATACACACCATAACTCAGGCTCAGCCAGTGAGAGGGCCATGGCTGTAGTGACTGATTTGGAAGAAAGGGTTACAACACAAGCCTAGATGAAGAGAGGAAGACAGGGAGAGAGAGCAAGGGAGAGAGGGAGAGAGAAAAGAAGGGAGGGAGCAAGAGAAAATGTTAATTCTTATCACACTGTTTCTAGCTTTTTTTGTCCATTGGGCATCTCATTTATATAAATCAACAAATTCCTGTCTATTGAAAGCTAGGTTGAGCTCATTTTCTGTTACCTGTAGTTGGAAATCCTGTCTAATAGGATAGAGGAGTTACATATGAGCTGGGAATTTATTTTCTCTTTTATTTTTTCCCTGCATTGGGTCTTTGTTGCTGCACAGGCTTTCTCTAGTTGCAGTGAGTGGGGGCTACTCTTGTTTGCGGTGCATGGGCTTCTCATTGCAGTGGCCTCTCTTGTGGAGTGCAGGCTCTAGGTGCATGGGCTTCAGTAGTTGCAGCACACAACCTCAGTAGTTGCAGTACACAGGCTTAGTTGCTCCGTGGCATGTGGGATCATCCCGGACCAGGGATCAAACCCACGTCCTCTGCACTGGCAGGCAGATTCTTAACCACTGCAGGGAAGTCAATGAGCTGGGAATTTTGAATACGCCAAGAAGACTGACTTGGACAGTGGGATTATGTGGATTAATTTAAGATGAAAAGCTAAGGTTGGAGTTGATGAGATGCTCTTAATTTTCTCAAGAGGGTTGATATTTAAGCAAGGTCTTGAAGAGCAAAATCCAGATAGATGACACCAAAACTTATCATGGAGAAGGCAGACAGTCTAGTAGACACTAGGCAGGGAACTAATATTTTACAGTTACATTTTGTTAGCTTAATGAGGAAATTGCTTATTCATTCCTATTAATTTAACCAAATATATACTAAGAGATTCATTAAATCTTAAAAGTTTAAGGGAGTTTTGATGTCTTTTATGGTCTAGCACAAATAATTAGAAAGGGTGACATGATGTGAATTTTGCTGTAGGAAGAAACTTCCTGGTGCAGAAAGAAAAATGGACGGTAGGTGTGGGAGATTACAGCAAGCAACATCCACAGACATTTTAAAATTTAGTTAAATTAATTAAAAAAAATTTGATAGAGAAAGATTATTGCTGAAGTGACAGATGATCAAAGTCTTCACTAGCATAGCAGAAATGGGAATGTATAAAATTAAGAAAGATCTGTGAGACATTGTTGAGAAAGAACAGAACTGGAGAACTAAAAAGATGTAGGGTATGACAGAGATGGAGTATGTTTCCATGGAGATTTAAGAGAGTGGCAGATTTACTAACAGAGGCAAAAAATAGGGATTGAGGAACATATTAACAGGTAAGAGTGATATATATAAGGACACTGATTAATGCAGCTTTGGAACATGGGTTTGAAGGACCTGAAGCATTCTTGCTGTGAAGACCAGCATTCATTCATGCATCATTTAAAAATATTTATTGAGCACCTCACTATGAGCTAAGTACTTTAGACAAATTTTCAGCTCTCATGGGCCTTATATTCTAGTGGTGAGATGCAGAAAACAAACAATTAAATGAATAAATATATACTATATCAGTTAGCAAAAAATTATAGAGAGGAAAATAAAGCACAGTAAGGGGATTTGGGCTGTTATTTTACAACCCTGGATAGGAAGGTATATCTGAGCAGAGATCTGAAGAAACTGAGGGAGTGAGCCATAAAGATATCTGGGGTAAGAGAATTTCAGGGTTTATATTGTATTTAGTTATGTACTTGACTACAGTGTGAACTACTGAAAGAACCTGTTATACACATCATTAAAAAAAAAAAATCCAAGCTTAGTTTCAGACCCTCATTATATCAATTCTGGATTATTGCCTTAGGCTCCCAAGAGTTCTTCATTTGCTCAATATGCCCCCTCTTTAACGTCCTCAAGTTCTACTTTTCCAACAGAAGTTGATTTTCATTCAGAGATCATTTCCTCCAAGAAGCCAGCGTAGATAAAATACTCTCTTTTATACCCCAAAACATTTCTATCATAATGCTATAGAATTAAGAGTCTGTAAAGTCCTCGAAGATAAGGACCTAGGATTTACCTAGTAAAGTGGCTTACACTCAATAAAATTTTGTTGAGTTGAATTAGAAATAGAAGTAATCTGGATTGATTGAAGCATAGGATATATATAGGTGAGAGAACGACAAAAAATTTGAGGAAGAGAAAACAAAATGTGAAGGTGCCACAAAAGCTAAAGAAAAAACTGGTGAAACAGCTGATTCCATAACTAACCTAACTTGTCAATGAATGAGTCAAACATGAGGAGAAGGCTGCTGCTTCTTTTATTGTGCCCTCTGTTTTCTCCCCTTTTCTTTCTATCTATCTCTAATTAAGTAAAGCTATATAAATATAGCACATAGCAGTATCTGACAGATACTACGGCTCAATAAAATATCCACATTTAGGGTTAGCTCTGGAAAAGAACCCTTGAAAGGTATTTACATCATTTTTCTTGATTAAAGGAGTCAATGAATCAATTAAATAAATTAATTTAGATATATGCACATGTGCATTCTTTGATCAAAATCTTACTGCTATATTCAGTTTAAATGGCAGGAGTACTTTTATTTTTTTCAGGTCAGATATAATCCTTCCCCCCCCCTTTAATTTAGGAACAAATGATCTTTTAGTTTGGGTATGATATGACTTTGAATGAAGACAGGGATGTCGTAAATGATATTCTTACTGTGGTTCATTGATCCGGGTATTTAGTCTATCACATTAATCATGCCTTACAGTCTCCTCGATGTCTCAGCACATTATGATAGAGTATTGACATATTTTTAATTTAACCATGGATTCCAGGATACACGTGACCTTTTCAGAAAGTATGTATTATTGTAAGAACTGAATAATTTTCGTACAGAGATGTTAACTACTATAGTCAACTGCAAAACAGCTATTACTAAGAAGTCTTGGAGTAATTACACTTTAGTTTGTGTTTTTAGCCTTGTTTTAAACAGCGTTGTTCAGTAGCAAATTTTCTTAAGTTTGAAATGCGAAGTTAACCTCATTTTTATTTGAGGTACAAAAATTCTTCTATCAATATTTTAAATTAAATTTAGAAAACTTTTTCATTGGAAATACACAATTTTAAAATTTTAATACCATAAGTAACTATTGTTGTTATTTAATTACATCATAATTTAGTAAGTAAATGCCTTCTTCCCAATGTTATTGTTCACTTTAATACAAAGGGAACATTCCTGGAATTGACAGCCTGTAGAAGTTCCCCCTAATAAATGTTATTGTCTACTGAAAAAGAAAAATTCCTAACTGCATGATGTTATATAAAGAATTAATTCTCATATTTAATCTAAAAAGATAATTTTAACAGGAGTTTCTGAGTTAATATCTTTAAATATTTTATTAGGTCTTCTAGTACAGAAGATCCATAATTCAGGTCATTAATCTATGGTTACCTGTCCTTTGTCAAAGGAATTAATTATTTTCTATTATTCATTGCATTTCCCTCAAATTTTGAAGATATTTATCATAAAGTTGTGAATATGTTCACAGCTATCACCATTATCTCTCAGTTTTTTTATCTGGTGTATCTTCCTTAAGAATCAAGATTGTATAAAGATAGAGAAGACCATTAGTATTACTCTTAATCTCACAAAAACAATCTTCCAGCTATTGTAAAATGAACCTGGTGTCTAAAATATATGAGAGAAAGGGTAGATAATATCTTTAGGGAAGATATTAAATAGTGCAGCCTACTTCCATCAAATTATATTCATGGTTTAGTGTTTGAGGCAAGTTTAGGTAACATTGCATTTTTATTTCTAACAGACAGACTTTAAAAGATATTAGCATTTTAGTTGTTTGGGAGAGGCTTTCTATGTTTATCTGCATATGTATTATTGGACCATTGGGGAAACATTGCTGTAGCTTATAAATAGGCTAACCTGAGGTAAGCAGTAAATATATCTATGTACATGCATCCATCCATCTAGCCATCCACATACACAAACTTGTACATTTTCTGACTCAGCAGACCAATAGGTAAGTTCAAGACAGAAAGGGCTATGCCTTGCTAATTGCTTCACTAATACAATGAATAACTCATATTGGGTGTCCATGACGTATGTGTTGAATTGTTAATGAATAGGAGAGGGAAAGGAAGAGGTTGGCTGGCTATCAGATTAGATATTGAATGGTTAAGTTCCAGTCTTTGACAGTGTTGACTCATGGCATTCATTTTGTTTCGTTTATTTATTCTCAGTAATGTCATGATAGAGTGTACCTTTCTTCTCACTAATGTCATAATAGAGGGTACCTCTCTAGCAAATATGGCATGAACTATTTTGAATATTTTTGTTTCCCTATCTAGAATGAAAACTTGGAGTATTATTTTTAACAATATATCAATTCTTGTATCTCTCATAGCCTACTATATACTGTAAGTGATGTTTTACATTAAAAAATTTGTTTAGAGGATGCCTTGACAAACCAATTAGGTCATCAGTGTGTTTTGTTCAGTTGAATAGAATCAGACTCTTTATAGCTGAATTCATAATGCATTCATTAATTAAACAAATTGAAAATTTACTAATTCGTAAGGAATTAATTTGATAAGATACTTATTTTAAGCAATTAATTTATTCTTTCCTTAATTAATTCATCCAAAAAACATTTACAGAGTGCCTACCATGGGTCAGTAACTTTGCACAGGGCCACTTTGTGATGGAGGAGAAGGGGGAGCTCCATGAGCCTAAGAATACTACTAACATAGGGGATTAATGTTCTGAAGGCACATCCATGTTTAGACATGAGTACATCATCCAGTATGTGGTGAATAAGAATAACCTTATTCTTTTAATAGTGCACCCATTGAAATAGGTCAATGTGTTGATTGATATGTCCTGATACTTGGCCTTTTCAATGAAAAGTGCTAGCAGATATATATATTTCTATAAAAAACTACATACAGATCTTCCTTGACTTATGATGGGATTGTGTCCCAATAAACACCTCATGAGTTGAAAATATCTTAAGTTGAAATGCATGTAATACACCTAACCTACCAAATGTAGTTTCGCATAGCTTACCTTGAATGTGCTTGAAGAACCTTGAAGAACACTTGAAGAACACTTGCATTAGCCTGCAGTTGGGTAAACGCATCTAACACCAAGCCTATTTTATAATAAAGTATTGAATATCTCATGTAATTTATTGAAGACTGTAGTAAAAGTGAAAAACAGAATGGTTGTATGGATACAGAATGGTTGTTTACCCTCTTGATTGCGTGGCCGACTGAGAACTGCAGCTCGCTGTCACTGCCCAGCATCACTAGAGATATTGTACTGCCAAGAGTTAGACCAGGAAAAGACCAAATTTAAAAATCAAAGTATGGCTCTACTAAATGTGTGTCACTTTTGCACCATTGTAAAGTTGAAAAATTGTAAGTTGAACCATCGTAAATGTGGGACTGCCTGTATATACTGCACCATAAGTTCATACTGATTCATTCAATTCAAATTTGAACTAGAGGATTTTAACATAATCTTACTGAACTTATACATGCATCTTCTTTCCCTCATGCTGAATATCCTGGTTCTTAATGACATTTATTTATCATTAAATTCTCCATTTGCTTTATCTTGTACTATATAAAATACAATTTCAGTCTTCATGATCAATACCACAATAAACAATATGATTACCAAATACACTTTATATTTTTTTGTTTGCTTTTGCATCTGTTTTGTAATCGAAAGTCATGCTATAACTTAACAGGTCAATTTTCAGTAATCATAATTAGAAAAATGTTAAAATATGAACCATACATATTTTTTTTGTGTGTGTGCAAAACACAAATTATAATGACAAGTTTACAGTTTGGAAAGCCCCTGTTAATCTTTTACTTTGCTTTTGTCTTTTTTTTTTTAAAATTTATTATTATTATTATTATTATTAACATCTTTATTGGAGTATAATTGCTTTACAGTGGTGTGTTAATTTCTGCTTTATAACAAAGTGAATCAGTTATACATATACATATGTTCCCATATCTCTTCCCTCTTGCATCTCCCTCCCTCCCACCCTCCCTATCCCACCCCTCCAGGTGGTCACAAAGCACCGAGCTGATCTCCCTGTGCTATGCGGCTGCTTCCCACTAGCTATGTACCTTACGTTTGGTAGTGTATATATGCACATGACTCTCTCTCGCTTTGTCACAGCTTACCCTTCCCCCTCCCCATATCCTCAAGTCCATTCTCTAGTAGGTCTGTGTCTTTATTCCTGTCTTACCCCTAGGTTCTTCATGACATTTTTTTCCCCTTAAGTTCCATATATATGTGTTAGCATACGGTATTTGTCTTTCTCTTTCTGACTTACTTCACTCTGTATGACAGACTCTAGGCCTATCCACCTCATTACAAATAGCTCAATTTCATTTCTTTTTATGGCTGAGTAATATTCCATTGTATATATGTGCCACATCTTCTTTATCCACTCATCCGATGATGGACACTTAGGTTGTTTCCATCTCCGGGCTATTGTAAATAGAGCTGCAATGAACATTTTGGTACATGACTCTTTTTGAATTATGGTTTTCTCAGGGTATATGCCCAGTAGTGGGATTGCTGGGTCGTATGGTAGTTCTATTTGTAGTCTTTTAAGGAACCTCCATACTGTTCTCCACAGTGGCTGTATCAATTTACATTCCCACCAACAGTGCAAGAGTGTTCCCTTTTCTCCACACACTCTCCAGCATTTATTGTTTCTAGATTTTTTGATGATGCCATTCTGACTGGTGTGAGATGATATCTCACTGTAGTTTTGATTTGCATTTCTCTAATGATTAATGATGTTGAGCATTCTTTCATGTGTTTGTTGGCAGTCTGTATATCTTCTTTGGAGAAATGTCTATTTAGGTCTTCTGCCCATTTTTGGATTGGGTTGTTTGTTTTTTTGTTATTGAGCCGCAAGAGCTGCTTATAAATTTTGGAGATTAATCCTTTGTCAGTTGCTTCATTTGCAAATATTTTCTCCCATTCTGAGGGTTGTCTTTTGGTCTTGTTTATGGTTTCCTTTGCTGTGCAAAAGGTTTTAAGTTTCATTAGGTCCCATTTGTTTATGTTTGTTTTTATTTCCATTTCTCTAGGAGGTGGGTCAAAAAGGATCTTGCTGTGATTTATGTCATAGAGTGTTCTGCCTATGTTTTCCTCTAAGAGTTTGATAGTTTCTGGCCTTACATTTAGGTCTTTAATGCATTTTGAGCTTATTTTTGTGTATGGTGTTAGGGAGTGTTCTAATCTCATACTTTTACATGTCCAGTTTTCCCAGCACCACTTATTGAAGAGGCTGTCCTTTCTCCACTGTACATTCCTGCCTACTTTATCAAAGATAAGGTGACCATATGTGCGTGGGTTTATCTCTGGGCTTTCTATCCTGTTCCATTGATTTATCTTTCTGTTTTTGTGCCAGTACCATACTGTCTTGATTACTGTAGCTTTGTAGTATAGTCTGAAATCAGGGAGCCCGATTCCTCCAGCTCCGTTTTTCGTTCTCAAGATTGCTTTGGCTATTCGGGGTCTTTTGTGTTTCCATGCAAATTGTGAAATTTTTTGTTCTAGTTCTGTGAAAAATGCCAGTGATAGTTTGATAGGGATTGCATTGAATCTGTAGATTGCTTTGGGTACTAGACTCATTTTCACAATGTTGATTCTTCCAATCCAAGAACATGGTATATCTCTCCATCTATTTGTATCATCTTTAATTTCTTTCATCAGTGTCTTATAATTTTATGCATACAGGTCTTTTGTCTCCTTAGGTAGGTTTATTCCTAGATATTTTATTCTTCTTGTTGCAATTGTAAATGGGAGTGTTTTCTTGATTTCACTTTCAGATTTTTCATCATTAGTGTATAGGAATGCCAGAGATTTCTGTGCATTAATTTTGTATGCTGCTACTTTACCAAATTCATTGATTAGCTCTAGTAGTTTTCTGGTAGCATCTTTAGGATTCTCTATGTATAGTATCATGTCATCTGCAAACAGTGACAGCTTTACTTCCTCTTTTCCGATTTGGATTCCTTTTATTTCCTTTTCTTCTCTGATTGCTCTGGCTAAAACTTCCAAAATTATGTTGAATAAAAGTGGTGAGAGTGGGCAAGCTTGTCTTGTTCCTGATCTTAGTGGAAATGCCTTCAGTTTTTCACCATTGAGGACAATGTTGGCTGTGAGTTTGTCATATATGGCCTTTATTATGTTGAGGAAAGTTCCCTCTATGCCTACTTTCTTCAGGGTTTTTATCATAAATCGTTGTTGAATTTTGTCGGAAGATTTCTTTGCATCTATTGAGTTGATCATATGGTTTTTCTCCTTCAATTTGTTAATATGGTGTATCACGTTGATTGATTTGCATATATTGAAGAATCCTTGCATTGCTGGGATAAACCCCACTTGATCATGGTGTATGATCCGTTTAATGTGCTGTTGGATTCTGTTTGCTAGTATTTTGTTGAGGATTTTTGCATCTATGTTCATCAGTGATATTGGCCTGTAGTTTTCTTTCTTTTTGACATCCTTGTCTGGTTTTTGTATCAGGGTGATGGTGGCCTCGTAGAATGAGTTTGGAAGTGTTCCTCCCTCTGCTATATTTTGGAAGAGTTTGAGAAGGATAGGTGTTAGCTCTTCTCTAAATGTTTGATAGAGTTCACCTGTGAAGCCATCTGGTCCTGGGCTTTTGTTTGTTGGAAGATTTTTAATCACAGTTTCAATTTCAGTGCTTGTGATTGTTCTGTTCATATTTTCTATTTCTTCCTGATTCAGTCTTGGCAGGTTGTGCATTTCTAAGAATTTGTCCATTTCTTCCAGGTTGTCCACTTTATTGGCATAGAGTTGCTTGTAGTAATCTCTCATGATCTTTTGCATTTCTGCAGTGTCAGTTGTTATGTCTCCTTTTTCATTTCTAATTCTATTGATTTGAGTCTTCTCCCTTTTTTTCTTGATGAGTCTGGCTAATGGTTTATCTATATTGTTTATCTTCTCAAAGAACCAGCTTTTAGTTTTATTGATCTTTGCTATCGTTTCCTTCATTTCTTTTTCATTTATTTCTGATCTGATCTTTATGATTTCTTTCCTTCTGCTAACTTTGGGGTTTTTTTGTTCTTCTTTCTCTAATTGCTTTAGGGGCAAGGTTAGGTTGTTTATTCGAGATATTTCCTGTTTCTTAAGGTAGGATTGTATTGCTATAAACTTCTCTCTTAGAGCTGCTTTTGCTGCATCCCATAGATTTGGGCTCGTCATGTCTCCATTGTCATTTGTTTCTAGGTATTTTTTTATTTCCTCTTTGATTTCTTCAGTGATCACTTTGTTATTAAGTAGTGTATTGTTTAGCCTCCATGTGTTTGTATTTTTTACAGATCTTTTCCTGTAATTGATATCTAGTCTCATAACGTTGTGGTCGGAAAAGATACTTGATATAATTTCAATTTTCCTAAATTTACCAAGGTTTGATTTGTGACACAGGATATGATCTATCCTGGAGAATGTTCCATGAGCACTTGAGAAAAATGTGTATTCTGTTGTTTTTGGATGGAATGTCCTATAAATATCAATTAAGTGCATGTTGTTTAATGTATCATTTAAAGCTTGTGTTTCCTTATTTATTTTCATTTTGGATGATCTGTCCATTAGTGAAAGTGGGGTGTTAAAGTCCCCTACTATGAATGTGTTACTGTCGATTTCCCCTTTTATGGCTGTTAGTATTTTCCTTATGTATTGAGGTGCTCCTATGTTGGGTGCATAAATATTTACAATTGTTATATCTTCTTCTGGGATGATCCCTTGATCATTATGTAGTGTCCTTCTTTGTCTCTTCTAATAGTCTTTATTTTAAAGTCTATTTTGTCTGATATGAGAATAGCTACTCCAGCTTTCTTTTGGTTTCTATTTGCATGGAATATCTTTTTCCATCCCCTTACTTTCAGTCTGTATGTGTCTCTATGTCTGAAGTGGGTCTCTTGTAGACAGCAAATATGTGGGTCTTGTTTTTGTATCCATTCAGCCAATCTGTGTGTTTTGGTGGGAGCATTAATCCATTTATTTAAGGTAATTATCGATATGTATGTTCCTATTCCCATTTTCTTAACTGTTTTGGCTTCGTTACTGTAGGTCTTTTCCTTCTCTTGTGTTTCTTGCCTAGAGAAGTGCCTTTAGCAGTTGTTGTAAAGCTGGTTTGGTGGTGCTGAACTGTCTCAGCTTTTGCTTGTCTGTAAAGGTTTTAATTTCTCCGTGAAATCTGAATGAGATCCTTGCTGTGTAGAGTAATCTTGGTTGCAGGTTTTTCTCTTTCATCACTTTAAATATGTCCTGCCAGTCCCTTCTGGCTTGCAGAGTTTCTGCTGAAAGATCAGCTGTTAACCTTATGGGGGTTCCCTTGTGTGTTATTTGTTGTTTTTCCCTTGCTGCTTTTAATATGGTTTCTTTGTATTTAATTTTTGACAGTTTGATTAATATGTGTCTTGGCATGTTTCTCCTTCAATTTATCCTGTATGGGACTCTCTGGGCTTCCTGGACTTGATTAACTCTTTCCTTTCCCATATTAAGCAAGTTTTCAACTATAATCTCTTCAAATATTTTCTCAGTCCCTTTCTTTTTCTCTTCTTCTTCTGGAACCCCTATAATTCGAATGTTGGTGTGTTTAATGTTGTCCCAGAGGTCTCTGAGACTGTCCTCAGTTCTTTTCATTCTTTTTTCTTTATTCTGCTCTGCAGTAGTTATTTCCACTATTTTATCTTCCAGGTCACTTATCCGTTCTTCTGCCTCAGTTATTCTGCTATTGATCCCATCTAGAGTATTTTTAATTTCATTTATTTTGTTGTTCATCGTTGTTTGTTTCATCTTTAGTTCTTCTAGTTCCTTGTTAAATGTTTCTTGCATTTTGTCTATTCTATTTCCAAGATTTTGGATCATCTTTACTATCATTATTCTGAATTCTTTTTCAGGTAGACTGCCTATTTCCTCTTCATTTGTTACGTCTGGTGGGTTTTTATCTTGCTCCTTTATCTGCTGTGTGTTTTTCTGTCTTCTCATTTTGCTTATCTTACTGTGTTTGAGGTCTCCTTTTTGCAGGCTGCAGGTTTGTAGTTCCCGTTGTTTTTGGTGCCTGTTCCCAGTGGCTAAGATTGGTTCAGTTGGTTGTGTAGGCTTCCTGGTGGAGGGTACTAGTGCCTGTGTTCTGGTGGATGAGGCTGGATCTTGTCTTTCTGGTGGGCAGGTCCACGTCTGGTGGTGTGTTTTGGGGTGTCTGTGGACTTATTATGATTTTAGGCCGCCTCTCTGCTAATGGGTGGGGTTGTGTTCCTGTCTTGCTTGTTGTTTGGTATAAGATATCCAGCAGTGTAGCTTGATGGTCGTTGAGTGAAGCTGGGTGCTGGTGTTGAGATGGAGATCTCTGGGAGATTTTCACCCATCCATATTATGTGGAGCTGGGAGGTCTCTTGTGGACCAGTGTCCTGAAGTTGGCTCTCCCACCTCAGAGGCAGAGCACTGACTCCTGGCTGCAGCACCAAGAGCCTTTCATCCACACAGCTCAGAATAAAAGGGAGAAAAAGTTGAAAGAAAGAAGAAGTAGAAAGAAAGAAAGAAAGAAGGGAGGGAGGAAGGAAGGAGGAAAGGAAGAAAAAAAGAAAGAAAGAAGATAAAGTAAAATAAAATAAAATAAATTTATTAAAATAAAAAAATAATTATTAAGAGAAAAAAAAGAAAAAAATTTTTTAAAAAAACGGATGGATAGAACCCTAGGACAAATGGTGGAAGCAAAGCTATACAGACAAAATCTCACTCAGAAGCATACACATACACACTCACAAAAAGAGGAAAAGGGGAAAGAATCATAAATCTTCCTCTCAAAGTCCACCTCCTTAATTTGGGATGATTCATGTATTCCACATGTATTCCACAGATACAGGGTACATCAAGTTGATTGTGGAGCTTTAATCCGCTGCTTCTGAGGCTGCTGGGAGAGATTTCCCTTTCTCTTCTGTGTTCTCACAGCTCCCAGGTGCTCAGCTTTGGATTTGGCCCCGCCTCTGCGTGTAGGTTGCCGAAGGGCGTGTGTTCTCGCTCAGACAGGAGAGGGTTAAAGGAGCAGCTGATGCGGGGGCTTTGGCTCACTCAGGCCCGGGGGGAGGGAGGGGCACGGAGGGCGGGGCGAGCCTGCGGGCGGCAGAAGCCGGTGTGAGGTTGCATCAGCCTGAGGCGTGCAGTGCGTTCTCCCGGGGAAGTTGTCCGTGGACTCCGGGACCCTGGCCGTGGCGGGCTGCACAGGCTCCCCGGAAGGGAGGTGTGGAGAGTGACCTGTGCTCGCACACAGGCTTCTTGGTGGCGGCAGCAGCAGCAGCCTTAGCGTCTCATGCCCGTCTCTGGGGTCCGCGCTTTTAGCCGCAGCTCGCGCCCGTCTCTGGAGCTCCTTTAATCAGCGCTCTTAATCCCCTCTCCTCGTGCACCAGGAAACAAAGAGGGAAGAAAACGTCTCTTGCCTCTTCGGCAGGTCCAGACTTTTCCCCGGACTCCCTCCCGGCTAGCTGTGGTGCACTAACCCCCTGCAGGCTGTGTTCACGCCGCCAATCCCAGTCCTCTCCCTGCGCTCGGACCGAAGCCCGAGCCTCAGCTCCCAGCCCCGCCCGCCCCGGCGGGTGAGCAGACAAGCCTCTCGGCCTGGTGAGTACCTCAGCACCGATCTTCTGTGCGGGAATCTCTCGCTTTGCCCTCCGCACCCCTGTTGCTGTGCTCTCCTCCGTGGATCCGAAGCTCCCCCCTCCGCCACCCGCAGTCTCCGTCCGCGAAGGGGCTTCTAGTGTGTGGAAACTTTTCCTCCGCAGCTCCCTCCCACTGGTGCAGGCCCCGTCCCTAGCCTTGTCTCTGTTTATTCTTTTTTCTTTTGCCCTACCCAGGTACGTGGGGGGTTTCTTGCCTTTTGGGAGGTCTGAGGTCTTCTGCCAGCGTTCAGTAGGTGTTCTGTAGGAGTTGTTTCACGTGTAGATGTATTTCTGGTGTATCTGTGGGGAGGAAGGTCATCCTCGCGTCTTTCTCTTCCGCCATCTTCTCGGAAGCCCGACTCGGAACCATACATATTAATCGGAGTTGTTGGGTTGTAAGAATGAGACTCATAGAAGTTTCCTGGTAAAAGGGAATTTTTTTTTTTGTAAGATACAAGTGTCCCGGCAATAGAACTGAAACCTAAGCAAGTTTTGAGATTGTTTCTCTAGTCATTTTTCTGGAATCTCCACTACTCTTTTCATGTTTGTTGCCTTCTCTCGTTGCCAGTGGGCTTTTTCTCCTGCTCATAGTTTCTGCTCCCATATAACGTTGTCTTATACAGAGAACATCATCAGTCTCACACATTACCATGCCATGAATTTTCATCTTTCCTTTCCACTACCAGTGGCTTCCCTCTTTCAATATTACCTGATCGTTATCTTCTGGTTATTGGTTCCCTCGTGTGTTGGATGTCTTTGAATCACATGACCTCCATCTAACCCACCTGTTACCCATGGAATATCGTTTGGAACTGGTTCTTAAGTAGTTGTTATGAATATTGTTATGAATAGTTGTTATGAATATCCACAGAGCTCTGTGGATGGCAAACATTCTAAAGCAAGCCCTGGTAAGTCTAGCGTGATTTCAGGAAATGTTTTGAATAGCCAACATGTCTTCCTTATTTAGTTCGTTTGGATGGCATTTGTTCTTAGCTTCTGTTATTATATAAAATATATGGTAATAAATGCAGTATGTACAGTTTTCTTGTGTGGATAATGGTAAAAGTAATGATAATATTTTTCCATGGGTAGATGGATCTTAGGGAAATAATTTCTTAGCTTGTAGGAAGTAATTTTGTTTCATTGTTGTCATTCCCTTCTATTTTCTCCCTAGGATGCCAGATGAGATAACTAGAACTCTTATGTCAAGCATGTGGTCAGACCCTCAGTGTAACTGAGGTTTGTTCTTGTTCAGTAGCAGCTAATATTAAATTGAATGTTTTCAAATATTTACTGACAGTAATACGCTCCATTTGGTCTACACTGTGATTTTTGGCTCCTACTTAATAATAGTTCTATGCCCCTTAGCAAATATAAAAGCAGGAAAACCATAATGTTCAAAACAACAGACTTACTAAATATGTAGTATATTTTTTCTTTTCTGTTTTCCTTTACCACCTTCATATTGCTTCTGGAATTCTTGGCAGATTTACATACTCCTTTACTGTTTAAAAGCATACATTTTAGTTGTTTCCCTTTTTAGAACATGTAAGATCTATGTTATATGATCAGCTTTCATCATGATTCATTTTGGTGAGGGGAACTTAATTCACGTCCCCCGTTGTCTCCAGGCTTCGTTATTGCGATATGCTTTTACTGATCAAGCATTTGCATTTAAATATTTTCATTTAGTCGTGATTTCATTTAGTAGTGATTTCATTCCTTTAATTGGTCTTATACTAGAGAGAAAAAAGAAAAAGAATGACTATAAAGCTCACAAATTTTTTTCCTTGCATAAAGTGTCAAATTGGTTCCTATTTCAGAATTAATGAGTTTACTCTGTTGGGGGTCTAGCCAACTTGTCAATACAATACAATACAAATATGGAGTCAACCAGAAATGAAAAACATGAAGAGGTGCTGAGGATAAGGAGATGACTCCTAAATCCTACCATAGTGGGAAAACACAGAATTCCTCTGCGATAGATTGCTTTATTGTTTCCAGCAATCCTCTCTCTCATGTAAGAGCGTTTCTGTGTGCGTGTGGCATATAGGGAAGAAAAGGTTGTAAGCCACTTCCTCCCAGTGCCCAAACATTTAGTTCTGTTACAAATGATAAAGGATATTCACTTACTGTGTATGAGTGCATTGTCCAGTTAGATGGTAATTGTGTGTTGAGCTTTATAAAAACATTCTTAATCTAAGGTATCTCACTAGTTAATTCTTCAAGCTTCTCTAATCATTTCTCTCTCGCTTTATTTTTTCCCTGTTTCTTGTAATGTTATCTCAAGTTTTTTTCAGGGAGACCTGACGGTTAAAGTTAGCAGATTAAAAAATTTGCTACCAAATATGAGGTGTTTATTTGCACCTACCCAGACATTACTCCTTTTAAGCATCTCGACATTAGAGCAGATTCTTTGAATTTATTATTCTATTTCAATAAATTAAATTTCACTGGAACTATTCTATGATGTAAATAATAGTGAAACTTTAGAGCGCTCAAGACAAACAGTTCAGTTTCATCTTTTAGAACTAACTACAGCTGCTTTTGTGCTACAGCTGCACAGTTGAGGAGTTAAGACAGAAACCTTATGGCTTGCAAAGCCTAAAACATTTACTATCTTGTTCTGTATAGAAGAAAGTTTGCTAATCCCCATTATACTTATATGTTCATATTTGAAGGTGGGAGACAAGATTAAAATACGTAAAGAGAAGGTAAAGGAGCAGAGCCTGAGTATTTCTTTCTGTTACATTGTAGGAAATTGTTGCCATCTTGAGGGACAACTATTAGACACCATGCAGGGTGATTTTCACTTTTATAAATCACAAATATGCCTGTAATGGATCTCAGTATTAGGCCCAATTTTAAAATCCCTAAACAGCTGTAGGAAGATTGTGGAGGGTGGGTGAAGAAACATGCAGTTTTTGTTAAAGAACCAGCTTTGGCTCACAGTGGGTAATCTATTCCTGTTCTACTTGCTGTAGCTAAAGTAAAATTTTTTGTTCAAGTTCCAACTGCTATATAATGGACATTTGCCCTAAATGTTGCTGGTTAATTTAGTCCTCTTTTGTGGGAGAGGATCCCAATGGATCACTGTAGATAAATGATAGTAAATTGGAGCTTTACTGGAGGCTGGAAAACATAACACCTAGGTCTATAAAAATATTTGTAGTTTGGCTGAGTGAAGCCATGGTTGGTGGAAATGTATTGCAGGCAACTTATCCTACTTTTTGGAAAACTGTTAAAGTAACTTCTTCCTCTAATTGAGGAAACAATTTAAATCTTTAAAGAAACACACCAATAAATGTTTCTATTATATATTTCATGAGATTAAAATGTAATATGATATCAAGTTATATTTTTCAAATGTATTTCTGAAATGATTTGAAATAATCAAAAGTACTTTTTTTGAAAAAATGCCATTAGGATAACAGATTATCATTTGGTGTTAGATAAAATTAGATAACATTCCTCACATCATATACAAATATAAACTCAAAATGAATCAGAGAACTAAATGTAAACAATGGAATTATAACTTCTAGAAAAAAACAAGGGCATATTCCTATGTAAGCTGGGTGTAAGGAAATGCTTTCTAAATTGATTCAATATTCAGACACAAGAAAATTAAAGATGGCTAAATTTCACTAGATAGAAATAAAAACTTCTCCATGACAAAAGCACCCGAAGTAATGTCAAAAGACAAAAATTGGGAGAAAATATTTACAAAAGATGTAAATAGAAGATTTTCCTAAATGGCTCTGAAATATGTGAAAAGATATGCATCTTTATTCATAATAAGAGCAGTGAAAAGTAAAACTATACTGAAATACCCATGATATTGGCAAAATTTCAAAAATTTAAAAATACACTCTGTTGGCAAAATTGTGGGTAAACAGGCATTCTTATACATTCCAGTTGGTTAAACCATATGGAACCATTTGGACATATCTAAGAAAATTACTTGGGCATTTATCTTCCAACCCAGAAATCCTAATTCTTGGAGTTTATCCCGAAGATACATACCCAATACTACAAAAATATATATACACAGGCTTTTTCACTGAAGCATTATTCATAGTTGTAAAATATTGGAAATTATTAAGACATCCAAACTTAGGTGATTAATTGAATAAGCTATGATAAATACATACAATGGAGCTTTATGCATCTGTAAAAAAGAATGAGAAAGATATCTGTAAACTGATGTGGGGTAATTTTCCAAGAGATAATGTTAAGTGAAAAAGCAAAGTGCCAAGACACAATATATATTAAGTTTTAACTAAAAAAAAAAAGAGGAATTAAATAAATACACACATACAGTCATTCCTTGGTATCTGCAGGGGATTGGTTCCCCCTTTGGATATCAGAATTCAAGAATGCTCAAGTCCCTTATTTAAAATGGTGTAGTATTTGCATATGACCTAAGCACTTCCTCCCTAATACAAATACAATGTACATGCTATGTAAATAGTTGCCTGCATGCAACAAATTCTAGTTCTGTTTTTTTGGAAATTTCTGGAAAGTTACATTTTTTTTCCAAATATTTTCAATCTGCTGTTTGGTTGAATTCGTGGATGTGGAGCCTGCGGTAAAGGAGGGCCAACTATATCTGCTTATTTGAATAAAAAGAAGCAGGGTGAAGGCTAAGCCAATACAAGTGGATGAAATGTGGAGTAGGAGGCATGGGGAGGGAGTGATACTTCTCTGAGTATACTTTTCTGTATAGTTTTGACTTTTAGATGGAGGTTAATGTTCTATATATTCAAAAATGAATTTAATGATCTGAATAAATGGATATATAAAGAAAGATGGGAAATTAAACAATCCTAAAACTGAAAGCAAATATACACAAACACAATTTTATTCATATGAATAACATAAGCAGGCTGAAGGAGAACATTTTTTAAAAAAGAAAAGCTTAATTCAAGTAACTTGTGACTTTGGCTTTGACTATATGCCCTTTTGTCCCATGGAGTGAGGGAGTAGTAGATGAAAAGCTTTTTTAGGGGATTTGCTTATATTAGTGTTATTGGTGAAGCCATACTGAAATTCTGAGATTATTTTATGTGTATTTTTGGAAGAAAAGAGATACAAATAGAAAATGGGGAAAGGCAAGGAAAGACCCCATGAAATGCATTGGTATTAAAGTTATCATACATATATGATATATATGTATATGTTTGTGATTATGTGTACACAGATACACAAGTATATACATATGTATAAATACATATATGCTTCTAGGCTCCTTCAGTGAACAGATTCCCATAGGACTTTCCATATATTTCTGTTAGACAATTTATTGTGATATAAGTATTTGCTAATATCTCTGTTCTGTCACTATTCTGTAAAGTCTGTGAAAGCAAATGCTATGTTTTATAATCTTTGTATTCTCAGAGCCTAAGGTTTTTCCTGGCACGTAATAGAATCCAAGTCAATATTAGTATTGAATGATCTGAATAAATGGATGAGATTTATACTTATTTCAAACAGAAAGGATAGAGTCTGAGATACATTGTGACTCATTTTATTTAAAGATTCCAAATCCATTAAAACTGTCTCAACTTAATGTGGACTTACTGAGCCCTCGTGTCATCTCTGCAGCTATATTATTTTGATTACCTTCTTAGACTCTGTTATCTCTGAATGTTCTCTCTCTCAAGTTGAGTCAGACTTGAAAGTCCTTGGATCCTACTTGCAGAAGACCTCTTCACCCATTCATTCCTCCCCACAGCTTTTACCTTAGTCCAGGCCCTTTTATTTCTCAAGTATTCTAACAACCTTCTGTTTCTTCCCCCAACTATTGTTCCTCACTTACTACCCACCCTCCCGATTGAATATTCAGTCAATAGAACCCTGTTAGGTTAATCTTCAAAAAATACCATATACTATATTCTCTGCTCAAAAATCTCTGCATCATCCACTACCCCTAAATACCAATTTTTCACCTAGAACTCTTCTACTCATTCCTCAATGCACATGTCTATTGATTTCTCATTTATGCCTTCATTCCTACTGTTCGTTATGCCTGGAGTCATCTCCCTTCTCCAGTTAATTTTTAACCTTCTACCTTTATTTCAAGGATTATCTCTTCTTAGTGGTCATTTCTTTCTCTCTATAGCCCTATATATCTCTTGCAATCACATGGTATTGTTGTATTTTTTATAATTTTTTTAGTTTACTTCTTCATATAGTTGTAAATTGAGTTTAGTGAATGTATTTGAACCTCTCTTCATCTGTGGACTGAGATTAGAGTTCATGCTACAATAGATGTTCAATAAATATATGTTAATGGTGGAACTATGTTAATATTTATGTTAAATTACAGTTTAAAGGTTATTAAAAGTAATTCTTCAAACAGAAGTCAAATGGTAAACATTTTTTTAATTTCACTATATATTTTATTAAATTCCTAACTAATGATACATTGTATTTGAATAGATGTTAAAATGCATAGACTTTATCTGTCCAAAATTGCTTTGGTAAACAGTGTGTTTGAAGTACATTTTTAAAGAAATGGTGCCACTTCTCCAGTGCTTAAAAAGAAATATCTCTTAAGAAATTCTCTCTTGAGAAAATCCTCTTCTCTATGTTTGTTTGCCTATACCCACAGCTTTAAAAGTGAATAAATGTAGGTATCTGCAACCAAACTGCTTCCATAAATAATGCAAGAACCACTTTGTGTGTGCATGCGTAAGATGATTGTTGAAACAATGTAGTAGTCCCTCCATACATTTTTGTGCTCTCAGAAAGGCTGTTCAAACACATTACTAAAAATTCTCATCTCATAGTGATGATGATAGTGAATTCGTGTGCCTAGAATTCACTTTAGCGAACACCTATACAGCAGAGATCTGATGATGTTTAGGGGAATTGAAATGAAGTACATAATTAAATAGGGAGAGCAATGGATTTCTTTTAAGCAATGGTGAACATTACCAACATACATGCAGAGATTTATATGATGCATCATTCTTCTAATTCTAGTTGTGCTGCATATGATAATAAGAACAAAAGCATTACCATAATGAGTTAGGATATGCAGCACAATATTCTATATCAGTTACGAAGCAATGACATAAACTTAACCGTGCTGTTTTAAAGCTGTGCACTTATATTTAAATAGGTGTTAAATTCCTGTGTGTCCTTAAATCTTTGGTAATTAATCAATAACATATATCTTTTGATCCTGGTAAGAGAGAAAAAAACCTAAAATAAATGTATAAGTATCAAACACATAAGTGAACTATCCGTACTATAAAATAACTTATTTCATTTGCATTAACTTTACTCTTTTTTTTGTCTGCCACCTGCCAGACAAAAACTGACTTTATTTAAACTAATTTAAATAAACTTTAATTTTTGACATTTTTAGTATTTTTTAAAAATTTTATTGAAGTATACTTGATTTACAGTGTTGTGTTGGTTTCTGCTGTACAGCTAAGTGAATCAGTTATCCATATACATATATCCACCCTTCTTTTTTTTTGCGGTACGCGGGCCTCTCACTGTTGTGGCCTGTCCCGTTGCGGAGCACAGGCTCCGGAAGCGCAGGCTCAGCGGCCATGGCTCACGGGCCCAGCCGCTCCGCGGCATGTGGGATCTTCCCAGACCGGGGCACGAACCCGTGTCCCCTGCATCGGCAGGCGGACTCTCAACCACTGCGCCACCAGGGAAGCCCTATCCTCCCTTTTTTAGATTCTTTTCCGATATAGGTCATTACAAAGTACTGAGTAGAGTTTCCTGTGCTATACTGTAGGTCCTTATTAGTTATCTATTTTATATATAGTGGTGTGTATAAGTCAATCCCAATCTCCCAATTCATTCCCCCACCCCATTCCTCCTTGGTAACCATAAGTTTGTTTTTTACATCTGTGACTCTATTTCTGTTTTGCAAATAAGTTCATTTGTACCATTTTTTTAGATTCCACATATAAGCAATAGCATATGATATTTGTCTTTCTCTGTCTGACTTCAGTATGACAATCTCTAGGTCCATCCATGTTGCTGCAAATGGCACTATTTCATTCTTTTTTATGACTGAGTAATATTCCATTGTATATATGTACCACATCTTCTTTATCCATCCCTTTTCTCTTTTACAATCTTCTAGCCTTCTGCTAGTTAGAAGAGATATACTGATCACACCCATATTTAATAATTTCATCCTGTTTATATTTTAAATCATATTTGTTTTGTTCTTGTGTGGTACACCTTCACCTTATGACTATTTTATGAATGTTCTTCCATCTTCTTTAAGTTCTTCCCTACCTGATCATCCAGATTTTTATAAGGCATTTCAAATCAAATATCAGTGTTACCCATCTTTTTTTTTTAGTAAAGGCCACATCAACTCCTGTTAACATATATCTGTAGATATTAGAAATGAATGTGGGAAAATACACCATCTCTTTTTAACTGTTTCTGTGTATCAGCAAACTGAAAGAGATGTGTGAAGAATTTTTAAGAGATTCTTTATTTTAAAAAGTATTCCTTGCATAATCTTTTTCTCAGATAATTACATCTATGCTCTCTCCTTTCTTGCTATTTTAAGGTTTATCTTATTTTTTTAACTTAAGTATTCATATCCATAGAAATATTAATATTTTGGACAATAACATACTTTAGAAGCTAACTTGTATTTCTAATATTAAAGTGTTAATAGTTTTATGCCTATTATGTCTCTGACATTATCCTGAGAAAACAATAAGACCAGAAGGTAATTATAGGGTAGCAGTGATTTAATGGTGGACCTAAAAATAGATGCTAAGTTATTTATGCTTTTTCTTGCCATTGAACAATATATCAGCATGTTCATTATCAATGACATAAATACTAACTTAAAATTATATTACTTAAGAATTATTTATATAAAATTTATTTTCCCATTAAATAAACATGAAAGATGCCTAGTAATTTCATTTCACCAAATAAAGATAGGATTATCCCACTAATTAACAATTTGGAAGATAAAGCATTAATTACATTTATGATTTCTGCTCAAATTATAATTTTTATTAAATATTATATATAGGTATTTTAAATTATCTTGTATATTTCCTAAATTCCATCTACAAAATTCTGCTAATATAATCTTTTTATCCTAACTTATTATTCCACATAGACTTATTTAAAGCTTCTGAGAGTATTACCTCATATGGGAATTGAAAAGTAAGCAAGTTCTTGCCCATGTTACAACTATTAACTTTTAGCTGTCAAAGCACATCTCATGGTTTCCTGAATTGGATTCATTATTTCATTCACTCTGCTTTGTTCAAAGCAAACCAGTTTACATTTTTCACTGTGCACTTCTTTTCAAACTGTATTGGTGTATCAGTTAGTTTTGAGTGACCTGCTACATTAGTAATCTTGGTATATGACTTATGCTGTCCATACGCTAAGCTCCAAGAGGCAGGAGATGTATTTGTCTGGTTCATTCCTATATTCCCAGCATCAGGCATGGTGTCTATTAAGTGGATTCTCTTTGGCATATTGGTGATGATATATGTTGTCTTTACATATATACATACGGTTGGGCTTATACTAGTATTTGTGTATATATTACATATGATTTCACATATATGAAATCAATATACACATAGTAATAAGAATGCTTTCATTGGATTTCTTCAATACTTATAGTGCTTTTTTAATTTTCTTTGCAAGGGTACACCTACACCTTCCACGTTGTCATCTGGTTAAGATTTACCAGTGATTTTATGCTGTCTGCATATGATAAATCTCCAGAAGTTAAGGAGAGTTTCTTAGAATACTTGTTAATCATTTATATTTGGATAGATTGTTTGTACTTTCTAGGAAGGGGCAAATTATTATAGAAAGCTGCTAATGAAAAAGAGAGATCAGTAAGGAAAGAATGAGATGACTAGAGCTGTTTAGCTTATTTGCAGGAGTTTATTTCTAGATTAAGTAAGTTTTCCTGGATATAAAAACACATTTACTAGTAGTTTATCATAAAAATATTTCTGAAACTATTCCCTAAAGATATATATCATTAACAACATTGTACCAGATGATAAATAAGCATGACACTTGTTTGATTTCACATTCCTTGCCTATATTACATTATAAATAGAAATATTTTAAATATGTTTGTACAACATTTTAAAATTAATGAATGGGAGTTTACATTTTTTGTTGATATAATTCCTACCTAAATTACCTGTGTTATATGACAAAACAGCATGCAGAAGAAACTCTGTATATAATTGTCCTATGAATAAATGAGAAGATGAGGTCCAAAATGGTATATCACTGACTTTCTGAAAACAAATAAGAATTTTTCCTTTATACATGTATATATTCTCTAGTGTTTATACTTATTTAGTTCTTTGGAGACATAGTCTTTTTATCACTCTGAGTTCATTACTTAGTCTCAGAAATGTGTTATTTGAGTACAAATAGCAACATTCTAACCACTCACAGAATCATTTCCTTACTAATTATCTGTATTATAGTACAGCTTTGTAAAGGAGTGCAAAAATGATGTAATGATTTATGGATATTATTGATGATTAGTTTAAAGATTAGCAATATACAGAGATAATAAGTATAGTAGGCTAAATTACCCAAACTAATTGGCAGTATTAAATGTATGCACGCACACACACATACACACAAACTCACTATACAAATTAAAATTTTCTCTTTTTTGTTTCTTTGTCATATTTACTTCTTTTGTATATGAACTTGGACAGGAGGAGTAACTTCAAATTAAATTAAATCATACAAATACTTTCATGAAGATTTCTATCAATTGTACAATCCAGTTCAAGGTGAAACTATTGAGAATAACATAACCAATCCATATTTCTGCGTGTAAGAGAGATGTTTCAAATAATAATTGTATAAATATCTCTGAGATTTTTATTTAGTGTCATATTAGCTTTATTGCATCCTCTCACAGTTATATGAAGAAAGCATATTTTTTTGCTAGTGGTTAAAATTTTGGAAATTTAGAAATAATGTGTATATATAGAGACTTTAGTATGGGCGGTGGTGGAAAGACGGTAATAAACTGATAGTTTTCCATTTGTTCCATAGGTCACCATGGTATTGTTGACCTAACACAAAAAGATTGCCAATTATTCTCCAGCAAAAATGGCTTTACTTGAGATTAGCAAAAACTCACATTTTGAGGTCTGCAACCATGGTGAACCACATGCAGGTCTCCCCTCCCCCCCAGAGACCTGGCACAGCAAGGGAAAGAGAACTCTTAAGAGAGGTGAAAAGAAGTTGAGAGGGCTATTATAAACAAAGAGTCCATTGAAGGAATTGAGAGTCCGGAGTACAGTGACTTTTCATTGGCTGAGCTGTTGCCAGGCGAGAAGAAGAAATCTTCCTTCTTCCTCTTGGGCTCTGCTCTGTGGCAAGGCATGAAAGCTCCTCCTTAAGGTCTCCTGACTCTTTTTAACTGAGATTTTTGTTTATTATTTTTCTACAGTCTAAATGGGAATTTGCCATATAGTTGTAATGCATTAAGAGTCAGACATAGAATAAACCAGTCGTTCTCAAATATAAGGGTGCATTAGAATCACCTGGAGGGCTTGTTGAGCACAGTACAGAGATTGCTAGATTCCACCCACAGCATTTGATTTAGCAGGTCTGAAATGAGGAGAGAGACAGTGCAGGTCTAAAAATTTCTCAGGTTTGTTGATGCTGCTTGATTTAAGAGCAGGCTTTGCAAACCAAGAGAGTAAAGAATTTACAGTTTTCTATTAAAATGAGCACAAAATTATTTCTGCCCAGCAAATTTCAATCACGGATGGGGCTAACAGCCTTGCATTTTTCACATTAAAAGAAACTGACTAATGTATCTGAGTATTGATATTATTGATATTCTAAATACGCATTAAATAACACATGATAGGAACCTGATAGGAACCTATTCAACTAGGTCTTTCTATCATGTTAAGTCTTGAGTTTAAAATAATCAAAGTCAGGAAAGACACCCCAGATTTTTTGGATTCCTTTCATAAATAAGGGGAGTATTTTCTGTATCATGAAATTCAAAGGATATCAGTAAAAATTAAAACCTATATTGAGTAGCTCTTGCTGAACTAAAACATGTATTTTTAAATGTTAGTGCCCATGATGGAATATTTAAATAAATACCTATATTTATTTTTACTACGCTATATTTTACAATGAAATCTACTTTTAAGAATCCAGATTCAGAAGACTGTCATCTAAAAGTAACCTTAAGACAAATGGATATTTGTCATCAGTCTTAAGAGGTGTTAGACAAGGTTGATTTGTGTTGGTAAAATTTTGAGTGTGCTCTTGCAAACACCTGAGTGCTATTCAGCTTAATTGGGTTATAGCTCACGCTGAGTGTGTTTTCCCCCTGCTGTATCTAATTTCTCTTTTTCCCAATATTTTATTGTGTGGTTTTGGTTTTGAAGGTGTATAGAAATTAAAGAACTCTAATTTTTAAGAGCCCTAAAGGGAAGTATGCTTTTGTGTTAGTCATTCTTGTGAACACCTGTGCGCTGTGAATTTAATTGGGTTACAGCTGGTGCTGAGGGAGAAGTCAACTACATGAGGGTTTGCAGACTGACTAGAAACTTGACATGGCGTGTCATTGGTTTTTTTTCCCTTTGCTTTTTCTTTCAATACACTTGCGAGTTGCTTGGATCTGAAAGAGTCTGTAGGCAAGCTGAATGGGGTTCTTATGATCCATGATTGATATAGTAGCTGATACTGGACGGTGATGACCTCAGAAAAAGTCTATCTCCATTCTAAGATCATACAGTCCCTCAGTATAAAGTGATCCTAAACCTGGGAAACCATCTGGTCTACTTGTTTCCAGTAATTCAGAAACATTTATTATCATAGTTTGATTTTGAGAGATTAGCCTTACAATGATGTGAAGGTTTTCAGGGAAAAAAGACAAAGCACTTAATGTAACTCTGTATTTTTCTATTAAGTCAGTATCCTAGACAGCTGTAAATTAGCTCAGCAGTTAAATATTGGATGTGTGAAGGTCATTTTGGAACCAGGGGTAGGTGGCAATAGAGTGGTATTTCATAGCACCAAACATTAGAATCATTAATTAGATCACATTTAGAAAACCATTTGTCTTGTTATTTCAAGGAAGTTTGCAAATGTAATAGGAATGAGTGTTTGTTTTAAATCTGTTTTACATAACAAAAAGCAAAATAAGAAACACCAGCTAAAATTAATGACATCTAAAAATGTAGCTGAAGTATTCAATCATTAAAGTCATTTCTAACACATCAACTAAAAAGCATCTAGACTTACTGCTCTGTTACTTTAAATCTATAATACAAAAAACAGAAAAAGAGAGTTTATCCCCCTGCATTTTCCCTTGCAAATTAAACTCTGATGAATGACCTATATTTTCTTCATACCCTCTGTGATAAATTAAGCATGTTGTATCTATCAAGAGATAAAAATATTTTAAAATTCAATAGCGCTATTAAAAAATACAGGTTATAAAGGAATAAGTGCAAGTATGGCCCTGATACTTCTTCCCTAATACTCTTGATCTGTGATTAAGTCAGTATTTCCCATTTTTATAAGAGAAAACTTTCAAAACGATATGGACCACGCATTTTCGTCAGATTTTTCAACGTGGTTTTCTTTGTGTGCTTATCTAACCAGCGAAGCTTCAGGAAGACCGCTTGCTCTCAGGCACTCTCAGACTGAGCTTCTAACTGCTGGTCAGTTACACCAACAAAATGTTTCCCAGAACCAATACAGACAGAGGGTAAAACATTATGCTGGTGGCCTACTTTGTATTACACCTTTATGCATCCCCATATATAGAGCTGTCTCTATTGAAATAGTGTAGCCATTACAGGAGGACAAACTCAGAAAAGTGTTACTTGCTAGTGAAGACAGAGTGTAGGTTTAACTACTTTCCAAAATGGCACCCAATAGAGCATGCTGGACAGACATACATGCTGTCCAGCAGTACCTTATCATGGAAATAAGATGGATTTGTGGGCTGAGGTAGGTCTGAGGAGTCCTGACCAGAATAGGGACACCTGAAGGATCTGAGGAGTCCATAGACTGAACTAACACAACAGGTGGACCACCTAATTTGTCCTGGATATCTGAGATTATCATATTTGTCCAGGGTTCTAGGGGGAAAAGTGAAAACAGAGTGTTTTGTGTGTCATAGGAATCTTACTCATTTTATATTCATGAAAAGATGCTGGAGACTTTAAGGGATGCCAAATAAGTTGTGAGTAAATGAGGGGGAGAGAGAAATTCTCTGCTTGACTGATTACTCTTCTCCAAAGTAGGCAACTTGGTCTTAAGGAATTAAAGACTGTCTCAAGTTTTCACTTTTATAAAACTCAACTCAATTTACTCCAGGTTCACAGATCCTAAGCTTTGTCAAATGTCATAAACAGCTATGGAATGTAGCTAGTCATTTTGGTACAGGAGAAAATACAAAGGATAAACGTTTGCTTGGCCCTTTATTCTGCCATTATGCCCCCACTTCTGTATGCTGCCCAGATCCTTGTATTAGTTTCTAGAATAATTCAGCCACTGAGACTGAGACCTGTTACTTGAAATAAATATGAGTTACTTACGGAACCTGCTGCTTTTTAACACATTGCCTAAGGCAACTAACTGGATTCTGTGAACTTTATGCAGGTATTATTGACCTGTTTTCTCTTACTGTAAAGTAAGTTTGTGATTATTATATGAAAGTAACCGTTTTGTAAGTAAATGTGGTTCTTAAATATATTTACGAAATAAAGAAAATGGTTGTACAGGAAAAAGGCAATAAATGTATTTTACCTGTGGGTTAAACTCTGAAATTATCTTGGTGGGAAATTTTAAGCCTGATGGCAGTTAGTAACTTAAAATGTTAAGCTTTAGACTCTGGAACTTGGTTAGCTGTTAGTTATAAATTTATGAGATCTGCTGTGATAGTAACATTTTAAATGCAAATCTGTGTTTAGTTGAACTTTCTCTTTTTGGCAACTTGTACTAGAATGTACCTACAGTCACAGTAAGCTGGTCAAATTAGGGTTTATCAATGTATTTTATTCAACTCTAAACAATAATGATTCAGACGGTTGTATTGTGTTGTCCTAAATTAACTTACCCGACCATATGTAATATTCCCCGTGCACATACATGCACATAAAATATTTTATGTGCACATACATGCACATAAAATAATTATGTGCACATACATGCACATAAAATATTTTAAACTATTATTTACTGATCCTGATATTTTATTTGAGAAAACAGGCTTTTTTAAGAGTTCCAAGAAAAATAAAAATATTAAAGAGGCTTTTCTTTGACACCTAACCGCTAGATTCATTAGTTCATAAATTAACCAACCACTAGATTCATTAGTTCATAAATTAAATATTTTTAAGTCAACTATGAGTAAAGAACTGTGGTAGGTGAGTGACTATGGAGATGAGTTAAAGCCTAATGAGATAAAAGTCATTTTTCCTAACACAGCAGAATTGTAAGGGAACACTGACATTCCTGAATGAAACCTGAAAGCCTCATAGGCACCTCAAACTCTAAACCACAAACATGGTTCCCCATCATAATTGCATTTCCACCTCACCGGGCACCAAGCTGGAGAGGAACATCCTAGATATCTGCCTGTGCCTTGCTTGCTCTGTATGTGAAAATCCCTCTACCAGCTGCTCTCATGTCAGATTGCTAAATATTTCTTGAAATTGCCCTCTTCTCTACGTTCCATGTCTGTAATTTATTTTTAGACCGCTATTAAATTATTTATTTCTACATTTACACATCCAGACTAGGCACTACTGTGTATCAGTTCTGACCTAGTTATGACAGAAAGCAAGAGAACGTGGTCTTAAGTAGCTTATTTGGGGGGTCGTGGGTGGGAGACGCATGTAAACAGATAATGATGTATGAGGATAAATTATAGAGCAGATGGAATACATAAGAGGGCAGCCTCAAATATTCTTTATCCTGGACCTTTCATCTTCTTTCTTGTCACGTATCATACGCCTAGCTTAGATGCTAGTCTCTCTGAGACCCTCTCATTATTCCCAGTGTCTGGGCCACACACCCATTCTGTATGTTTTCATATAACTTCTCCACTTTTTCTTTCACTAAAAATCTACACAGAAGCACTAGATTTTAGTTAGGTTCTTGTCTCTATTTCCTGTCAAACTGTAAGTTCCATGAAGACAGGTACCGTGCCTGGATTATTTATCGAATTCCTCGATTCTGGGAAAATATCGTTTGCATGAGGTAGTACAACTCTCTCTGGGCATTGGATAGAAGGAGTCATTGAGAAAGTAAACTTGAGTTGACTTTTAATAAAGAATTAGAAATTTTCCAAGTAGAAAATAGGGTGACAGTGGCAAAGTCAAAGCACATATGATGACATGGAACAACAGAATGACATGATATGATGCATGAGCTCAGTAGTTTGGTGTGGGTAGGGCATCTTGTCTGGGTAAGGAGATCAGGGTGAGCATACATGAGGGCCAGGAAAATGAAGTGCCTTGTGTATTTTGCAGAGAAATATAAACTTTATCCTATGTGCTGAAAGTTCCAGAATGGGGCTCCCTGAGTTTGTTTTTCACTTACTATCTTGTAATGTTGGGTAATTTATTTAAACTTTTCAGGACTCAGCTTCATCATCTGTAAATTTGTGATTATAAGGATTATTTTGAGGATTAAATATATGTCCTTAAATGCTTAGGACAATGTGGACCCATGGTGCTATATAAGCTAGCTAGTTTTGCTGTCATGCTCTTTATTTTCATTAAGTATTTGAGAGCCATGGGAAAATATTAAAGCCATTAAGTAACATAATAATTGCATTTTAGAAAGGTAATTACAGCAAATAGGGGGAGGCAGGATTGGAAAGGAAGAAAACCAGATGAAAAAGGCAATTGAAGGGGCTTTTATGATAGGTTACGTTTACTTAAACTTTATATAGTTCAGATATTACATTTAAAATAGTTTAATGTTAAAAGTTAAACACTTTAAGCTGTGAAAAGTATCCAAGGGAGATGGTGATGGTTACTTATTTAAGAGATAATTAAAAATAGAATAGATAAAAGTATGGAAGAGGGTGTTGCTGATAAGGAAAGAGAAGAAGAAATAATACCACTAAGTTTTTGGGTTTATGGTTATTACCATTCATCAAAAAAATTAATTCAGTAAGGTACAAGGTAACATTCGTTATTGCATTGTTACTATCCATTAATAAGAAAGCATGTTGGGGAAAATGAAATGAATTCCTTAAAAAAAAAAAAAGTAATTGGAGGTAACTACTGTGGACAACTATTTAGAGGTATCTGATAGACGATTATATGGTACTAAAGCAATGCTAAGCAAAGTTCTGGTTCCCAAAGAAAGGCGTTTGTACCAGGAAGTGAAGGAAGAGCACGCTACATCTTTCATCAAGCACATTTTACTGCCCACCACCCCCTCTGCAAAAGAACAGCTGATCTGAACTATGCTTAGGTGCTTCGTTACACAGTTAATTTACATTTTGACCCAAGTTCCTTAGGTCAGAGCTGATTAGAATAATTTGAGGATCACTCGGAGAGACACTAGTCCAGAGTTTGAGAGAATTCTGAATTCAAGATGTTAATTTAGAAGTATAAATTATATGAGCAATAGATGAGATACTGGAAGTCTTAGCAAGTGCTAAGAGAAATCATGAGATGTGGGGGAAAAAATCATTGAATTTTAAGGAGTGGGCGTAGAGGAACACGAAAAATGAGTAGTCATAGACCATGAACAAGAAGGGCATACTGCATTGAAGAAAAATAGGAGAGAATTCTCAGAGGGAGGGCATGTCAGTTCACAGAATGAGTGATAATGCATGACATAATAATTAACTTACTTTTTAAGACAATGCTGGATATTTCTAAGCTAAAATTTGGGCTCCATAGTGCAGAGATGAGTATATAACACTAGAATGAAATAGAGGTAACACCACCTGCTTCATGTGCCAAGTTACTCTAACATTTACAGGAAGTGAGAGGAAATTTTAAGAAGTTCATCACTGTGAGTTATGCCTGTAAAACAGTTCAGTTTTCATCCCTGTCTTTCCACCTGTCTGCAGAGAGTTACTTGACCCTCCAGCCACTGAGCTTTTCCAGCGAGGTACACAGAGCTGGTTTTTATTGTCTGCTTCCTGCCCCCTAGGTTCAGGGTTTACCTTTCTCTGACCTGCTAAGTCAGTTAACATTTGTTCATCAGATTTCAACCCCAGCGTTTTTGACACTTCCTATTTGTTGTGTTTTTTCCTCCAATTATCTTTTCCTTTCTAGCCTCATTTTTGTTCCTCAGCATTTTAGTGAAGTTTGGGGAGAGTGCAAATATAAACATGTGCTAACGCCACCCATTTGCCTGCAAGTCCAAAGCTGTCATGTGAAGTAAATATACACTCATGCTGAAATTACAGTCCTGCCTTTTTTTCAGTGATAAGTCGTTCTTCTCCCATTCCTTTTAACTCCTAACTTCTCTGTTCTAAAGCACATTTTCATTATTTTCCTATTTTTCTAAAATATATAGGTAGAACTTACACAGATAGTTCCGAAATCTACATTTCCTTGCTTCTCTTTGTCTGATTCTGATGAATATGATTTGATTTTTCTTGCCTTGCACAAGACACTGATTTAAGCCTCTGCCTTTTTCTCACATCGTGGTAGGACTACAATTTCTGTGTCTCTAAAACTTAAATGTGAAACTGCTATCACTTATTGTCTATGCAATTTGTTTTACCCTTTTAAAAACTGAATTTCTGACATAAAAGACTACTTATTGTCTTCTCTTTCTCAGACTAAATAATCTTTCAGGTTTCCCTTAAATCTTTTTTTTTTTCCTTTTTGCTGATCTCACTAATTTCTATATCTTTAAAAAGTACTGAAGTTAAATAGTGTTAAGAAGGACTCAGATTCAAAGCATCACATTTCTTTCCTTTCATAGCTTTTAAAAAGTAAAATGAACTCACTTAGTAGACTTTTAAGCAGTTATGCTCTGCATTGCCTTCTCATCCATTCTTCTTTGCTGTACCCTGTAGACTACCTAAAATATCTGTATATTGTAGATCATTTATCATATAGTCCACATCATTTTGAGTAATTATTTGTTCTTAAAATGGGAAGCCATTCATTTATATTTCATGTCAAATATGAGCAAATGATCATACTCATGAAGAGTAGCTGAAACTATTTATTAACTGTGCTAGTCTCTGGAATACCACTTCTAGTATCTTGGTGTTTCCCTTCTGAAAGCATAACTGCAAATCATGTGCCTTATAGAATTTCTATAATCACCATCTACATAGCATACTTGAATAGCTAGAAAGATAAAGTGTCAGCTGCTTGTGAGATATATACTTTGAATCTATTCCAAAATTCAATTATACAGTGCTTAATTTCCAAGTAAGTCTAAGACTGTACTTTCTCATCTCCCTGAATTGGTCATTTGGCTTCTTTGTTGCATATGAAAAAAAGGGAGAAGTAGCACACCACTAGGTGATGTAGACTGTTGGTATTCATGCCACTAACAATATCATATCATTCAATTGGAAGCGATTGTGGAATAGACCCTGTCAAAAGTTAAGAACTGTTTACAGTTACTTGAAGTTATAATTACCACTGTTTGATCTACATTGAGATAAACAAAGAAAAGTAAAGAAGGGGAGGGGGAAGTAATATTTGGAGAGTGATTATTTTGATCCAGACACTGTGCTAGCTATTTTATGTATGTTACCTCATTTAATACACATGCCCATCCTTACAGACACTCATTTCTTTGTTTCTATTTGATTCTTAAAGACATTAAATTTTAGTATTTATTTAATACCCAATGCAGTTTAATAATTAAATTATATATGTGTGTTCTAAGATATATGTATATAAATTCTTTTCCCACAACAAATCTATGAGCGGTAGATGGAATTATTAGCATGATAATAAATGAGGAAACTCCAAATCAGAAGTTTAGTAACTTGTTCAAATTAATAAATTTAGTAAGTCACATAGGTGGCTCTCTCTTACTCCAGAGCTCACACTGCTTCCACTGTACCATATTGTTTTCTCACACGCTGCTTAGTTTATCTTTTAATTTATTCCTTTACGTGAAATTTGGTATCTTTATTATTAACAGCCATTTAGCAAATTGTGTCAATATTTTTTCTGCTCTTTAAAGTTGCTAAATGTTTATTCATCATCATTGGGACTGATCGTTTTGTAAGTAAGCAGTTCCACAAATATACTCTAGTAGTAATAATATAGTTGGTAGTAATAGTTGTAGTCATAGTGTATACTGTAAGGATGTGGCGTCTGCATGGTTTTAAATATAGCTTACAGTATATTCATAATTTTGTTCCTGGTACATAAATAAATGACTTTGATATATAGTTACAATGATAATATCTTCATCACTGTGTATCATTTATAAATAGAATATTCTGCTTGTATTACGTTGTTATCCATGTTTTAACTCTTTGACCTATGTAGGTAAAATTTGAGGTGCTACACAGAATAGCATGAGTTTCCCAGTCCTGAAATTTTTTACTCTTAGTCTTGTTTTCCACAGAATTATTAATGAAAAAACACCCTTCGTTTATTCGCATATTCTCACGATATGGCACTTTGAAGATGTCTTTTAGTTCGTACTCACATTTCATAGCTAATGTTGCAAAGCAAACATTCCTTGCTGTGTTATTTATTGATGCTTAAAGGTTCAATGAATTATTCAGCCCCTTTACCCTTCTTGCTTTGCTGCACACCTATCAAGTTTTCAGAGCAGTTTCATATCAATAAATTTGTTCTTGCTTTGCAGCTCCAATTTCATGCTTGGCCTTTCCTAAACGACATACAAGAAAAATAAATAACCAGAAGGAATGAAATATGTATACAAATTGCTTTAAATAACTCAGTATCCAAATCAAAGTTCCCAAGGGTTTTAAAAATTAAGACATGAAAGCAAGACTTCAAAAACAGGCTACATGCAAATGTAATCAGTGAAAGACTTGTTAACATGCAATCTGTGGAGAGTGACACGTCTTCATAGGCATGTTGTACTCAGAGTTGAAAACACTCTTAACAGGTAAGTCCCTAAGAGTTCAAGGACTCACTGCCACTTTGTATCTTATCTTGTCACATACACACAAAGAGGCGGACAACAAAGGAATGAATGGCTAATCTGATCAGAATGAACAGGCAATTCTAATAAAATGGCAGTCTGAGGTAAGAAGTCAAGAACTTCAGTATTTCTGGTTCCTGTAAAAAGGAAACCACCCATGATTACACCTACTTCAAATTGTCGACTGTCAAATCCAGAAAATTTATTTTCATTGATAAGAAAATAGTATCAAGGTCTTTTCATCATAAAAAATAAAGTGATTTTAATATGAGGGAGGCCATTCATGCTGTCCAAAACTTGTATGTCAAAGTACAAGCGTAAAAATTTGCTCTATCTTCAGCCAAAATTCCATTTGGATTTCAGTGAGAAAATATATTATTTCCCAGTGTATTAGATTTATTGATGACAGTATCTCTCTCTTTTTCAAAATACTGAACCAAGTATAAACAATAAACACACTCCCAAGAATGTGTTTCCATCCATCCATCAACCCATTCAATTTTCATCAAACATACAGTTTTTAATGTCCCAGATGAAATAAAAAAGGAAGAAATAAAAACGAATAAAAACGTCCTGTTCCTAAAAGGCTCATAGTTTATTAAGAAAACAAAGATAATAAAATAAGTACTATTGAGTGGTGCAGACATTATGTTGTAAGTATCTTCATATAGTTTCCTTTTTTTAAAATTTTTATTGATGCATAAGTATAGCTGATTTACAGTGTTGTGTTACTTTCTGCTCTACAGCAAAGTGAATCAGTTATACGTATACATATATCCACTCTTTTGTTTTCCTGTATAGGCCATTGCAGAGTATTGAGTAGAGTCCCCTGTGCTATACAGTAGGTCGTTATTACTTGTCTATTTTATGTATAGTAGTCTGTATAAGTCAATCCCAATCTCCCAGTTTATCCCTCTGCCCCTTTCCTCCCTGGTAACCATAAGATTGTTTTCTGCATCTGTAACTCTATTTCTGTTTTGCAAATAAGTTCATTTGTACCATTTTTTTAGATTCCACATATAAGCAATAGCATATGATATTTGTCTTTCTCTGACTTACTTCACTCAGTATGGCAATCTCCAGGTCCATCCATGTCCCTGCAAATGACATTATTTCATTCTCTTTTATGGCTGAGTAATATTCCATTGTATATATGTACCACATCCATTCCTCTGTCGTTGGACATTTAGGTTGCTTCCATGTCCTGGCTATTGTAAATAGTGCTGCAAAGAACATATAGTTTCATTTTAAAATATTCTTTCTTAAACAAGGCATTGGCAACTTAACATTTTCAATAGAATCAATGTTTTTTTGTTTGTTTCAATGTGTGTTAACACACATGCTATTTTTTAGTGACTTTTTTTTTTAACCTGGAGTTACAATCCACTTGTTTAGTACAATAGGAGGGTTTCTGCACCTGAAGATAGGAAAATTCTAATCTTTAGGATAACTTTACTGAACTATCATCTAATTTAGCCATTCACCTGCAAATAGCTCAACATCTAAGAATAAGGAACAAGGTAAGTTCCTTTATTAAATTCCATGCAGTAGGTCATTTAAATTATCTTATTTAATTTAATACTCAGAATAACTGCTTGAGATCGATATTATCACCTCCATATTATATATGAAGAAACTACATGTTCCTTGTTTTGTGTTTCCCAGAAGCTGACCCTGAGATAGATGGGGAGTTCAAGTAGTTTATTTAGGAGCTAATCTCAGGAAATGCCAGGAGGAGAGTGGAGAAATGAAAGAGGTAAGGAAAGAGAGGTGTTACGAGTGAGATTTTAGGCACTTACCAGTGTAGGTAATTGGAGTTCAATCTTACTGAGGAACTTTGGGTGATAGTACATAGAGCAAGCCTCAGCTGTCTCATCTTAGGGAACAAAGAGCTGGGAACTTTATCCGCTAAGGCTTTGTTTCTCACTGCTGCACTGCTGTTGGAGTTGAGCCAGCGCTTCCAACTTGCCCAGCGCAGGCCAGAAAAAAAACCCTCAGGCCAAAAGTGCAGTAAGAATTCTTTAACACAGAGGTGGATGGGTATGACACGTGGAGCCTCACCTGCATTCAGGGTAAAGAGGGTTGTTAAATAATGCTGTTTAAAACCAGATAACAATATTGGCAACAGAAATCAAACCAAGTGGGAAGCAAACAAACAAAAAGTAAATAGTTTCTTTTCTCCTTCTCATTCTCTGGACAAATTTTTGGAACCTTTAACCTTTTATGGAGACAGAGTTTCAAATATGTTTCTAGTTTCTACTATGAAAATAGTAAAGTGTCATTAAAAGCACTTTGCATGTACTAGTGCAATTCAGCATACTTCCATTACCATAAATTATACAACAAGCACCTATTGAATACTGACTCTCATGAGGGAAGATTAAATTGTGTATCCAAGAGCGAACAACTTGCCTGTATCAGACAGTTGTTTTTTTTTTGTTTGTTTGTTTGTTTGGTATGCGGGCCTCTCACTGCTGCGGCCTCTCCCGTTGCGGAGCACAGGCTCCGGACGCGCAGGCTCAGCGGCCATGGCTCACGGGCCCAGCCGCTCCGCGGCATGTGGGATCCTCCCGGACCGGGGCACGAACCCGCATCCCCTGCATCGGCAGGAGGACTCTCAACCACTGTGCCACCAGGGAAGCCCTACTTTAAGAATTCTGATCAGACATGATGACTTTCAAAGGAGTAAGCCAACCATGATCTGCTCCTGCGTTTTATCTGCAAAAGTAACAATAATAGAAGTCCTCAAATCAGAGCTGAAAGTTTACAGTTCATATACTCTGTCTATTCCTGGCACCTTATTCACTGTGGGCAAAACAGTTTCCATCTATGTACATCATACTCCATGTTGACAGGACAGTCACCTGAAGCTTAAGCAAATGCTCTTCATTTGGCTCTTCTCTGGATTTGTGTGAAAACAGTCAAATACGTTGGCTAAGACAAAAAGTATCATCTGCAGCAGTGAGTCTCAGTAAAATTTTTTCCAACCTCAATAAAGACTAAACAGTCCTAATGAATTCGTCATTAGGAACAATTAAATGGTTCATCTTTGATGCAGACATTTATTTGAACGATTTTAATTGCCATTTAACATGCCCTCATGTTGTCCAATTTATTCATCTTAGTACCTTTTAACCTTCATTTACATAATTTTTGCTGTTCTATTTACCTCCATTCATTGTAGGTCATTAATGAGATTGAATTGACGCTGACATTTCCAGTGAGACTTATTTTTATATTCTTTTTCCAGATTGAGATGTTTCTGTGGTTTTCCAAGTTTTCTTTTTAAGCCAGTGAAGTTCCCTTCCCATCTCCATATGTTCTATTTAGAAAGACTTCTAAAAGTCATTTTGAAAACCTTTATTCCAGTTACAAATACACTATTTTATTCTTCCCAGGTAATACTTTTTATGCCTTCAGAATTTTATAACAACCTGAAGTGTGGTGTGATCAATGAATATTACTATAAAGTAAACGATTTAGTCATTTATTTTCAATAATCCTCATATAAATGTAACTGAAAGTCTTTTATTATATGTTCTCTAGATGCCTGCAAAATGATGAACATATTAACAGCAAAATTCTTTGAAAAATTTTCTTAACCTAACCATAATTGATAGAATAATTTGACTGGAGAAAGGAGATACAGCAAATGCCTCATCATTTTTATCAGGTTTTTTTTGTGTGTGTGTGTGTGTTTGTTTTTAACTTGAAATTTATTAGCATCTCCTCTTTCCATTAAGGTTACATAGTCAAACACTTTGTAGGAAATCTTAATGTTATTCCTACTGGATTGTTGGATTGAATTTAGAAGGAAGATGACAATTTAAGTTTCACTTATTCAAACCTAATTTTTTTTCCCATTTGAAACATTAAATACTCTCTACTGTTTCTAACATGCATGTAATAACGTGAAGGGCAACATGAGTTGACAGGGAATAGAGAATGAAATTTACTTAGATCATTGTTTGATCTGCCATGAAGAAATTTTAAAGGCCTTTTTTACGTTCCCTGCTTCAAAAACTTGAATGAGCTTCATGGAAAATACGCTGGGCATGTGTGCTTTTATGTTTTGGTTACTTAAGTCTTTTGCAAACTGAAGAACTTGTTTCTGCAAAAGAAGTTTCTCAGGTAGCAAGTGCTCAACCGTGCTAATGATAATAACTAGAGTTTCTTTAGAAAACTTAAGTATTCTATGACTTATTTTATTATGGCAGATGAAATTAAGGAACAAATTAAAGGGGACAAAGGCAGCAGGATTGTATAATTTTATTGTTGCCTTCATGTAATTTATCGTGTTTCTTCCCCTAGATTGTGATTAATAAGGTTATCAACTTATTAATTATCTTGATCATTTTAACAGCCTCTTTCTAAATCTTTTATAGGCATATATCTAACAAACATGATTTAAGATAATACTTAATCACTAAATAAAATCTATAGAACTTTATTGAGAAAATAGTGTACATTTAGAAGTTAAGGTTTTAGTGATCTTAGTAATAATATGCTAACTAGTATATTGCTTGGTGTATGGAGTACTTTAAATCCTCAACTGAGATGATTACAGTTATGTGGATTAATTATCTGTTGTCAGTTTGAAGATTTGTAATAGTTATATAATTTTGCATAATTCTGTGAATGTTGCTGTAGTATAGATTCTTGAAAATATCATCTCACTGATGATTCTCTTCCTGGGCTCTTTTAAATTTTTTTAAATGTTCTTTTTGTAACATTTTGCTGTGGAAGAATAATAGCTGCATCTAGAGAAGAAAGGCTTGGATGTTTTTAATTCTGGCTCTTATAACAATTTCTGGTAAGAAATTAAGGCCAGTTGGTATGGCTGCTCTAGATGATTTCTTAAGCCATTTACACATCTAGAATTTTTTGATAAGAAATTACTTTCCTTCTAAAGAACCTGCAGTGGCTTCCTGTTTCTTCTATGTGACTTAATACATCTAACCTACTTTTCTGGGACTTTGAAAGCCTTCAGGAATCTCATATCACCCTCCAGAGAAACCTATCCAGAGCTTTTTAACCACTAAACCCCTATATGTGTTTTTCTTTTTGCTCTTGCCTAGTATTTTTAGTATTCCCTTCCCTTTTTCTGTGACTTAATTTATGTGCACAGTGGTGTAATTTAAAGACCTTGTATGTGTATTTATTTTAGTAGCAAACACATAGTTATTTGTGATTTTTTTTTTCTCTCTCATAAGGTTGTGAGTCTTTTGAGAGTTTGAAAATGAGAGTTTTCATTTATTTTTGTATCCTCCCCCTACTAAAACTAGAGCTCCTGGCACAATAAAACTGTTTTGAATGAATGTAGTAGCCAGGATTTTGACCTTCATGATCTCTGCCACCTGCTATTATAGTGTAAATGTGTTGCTACACAGCAAAAGGAATTTTGCAGATGGAATTAGGTTGCTAATCAGCTGACCTTAAAATAGGGAGATTATCATGGATTATCCGGATAGGCCCAATGTAATCTGTTGGGCCCTTAATAGCAGATGAGGATGACAGAACAGCCAGAGAGCAGGAAGTTAGATGGGAAGGGAGGTGACCTGAATTATGAGAAGGACTTGACCACTCTTTGCTGGCTTTAAAGTTAAAGGGGAGCAAGGGTAGGCTACATTACAAGCTGAGAACTGCTCCTGGCCAAATCCAGCATGGAAGCGGGACCTACTCCTCCTAGCGTGCAGACCTGAATTTTGCCAATCTTTGTGTGCCTGGAAGTAGATTCTCCCCGCAGAGGCTCCAGTGAAGAAGGTAACCCTGCCCACAAATTGATTTTAGCTTAGGGAGCTTCATGTTGGACTTCTGACATTCAGAATTGTGACGTAATAAATTTTTGTGTTGTTTTAAACTAAGTATGTGATAATTTGTTACAGCAGTAATAGAAGTCCTTATAATGAATTAATACTTATATGGTTGAATATCTTTTCTCCTACCTTGGCCTTTACCTTGGACATTATTTCTCTTCCTTCAAGTGTCCATATCTATCCTTTTAGGCTCATCTTAGTCACACCACACCCCAGGAACCTTCTCTGATTCCAGCTTGAACTGGTCATGTCTTCCTCTGACTACTGTAATGCTACCGTACCACACTACTGTTGTATTTTGTGTTGCCTTATTGCCTAATTGTAAGTTATACTTATGGATGACACCGTTCCATACTGTTGCATAATAATTTTGTGTGCATATATTTTTTTTCCATGTGGATTTGCAAGCATAGCTTTAGGAGGAGAGTAGTGCTTATGAAATACTAATTGATTGATTCTTTTTTCTAATTTTTAAAATATTTTAATCAAATGATGATTATTAAATGCTTTTTAAAATTACAGTATTTTGAGACAGTTTCTGGCCTTGACTTTGTAGGTAAAAGAAATGCATTAAAAGAGAAGGATCTTGAAGGACATCCAGTAAACCACCAAAAAGAATCCAAGCATATACAATCAAAACATACACAACCAATTTATAGCAGTAGGTCTAGTTCAAGTGCTGTGACAGTAAAGCAGCTGGTGTTAGCAGTGGATAAATAATTTACATAGGACTGAAAGGCAGGCCAAAGATTTTTGGAAAAAAATCAATGTCAACTTTTTAAGATGTAAGATTTTCAAATAAATGGAAATGTGCAGTTGTGGCTACTGAAAATTAGGACAACATTCTCTGTGTACTTTTACACTAGAAAATGGAACAGTTGTGAATAGAATAATAATGACTGAACTCTTTTTTTATTCCATTGGAAAAACATGCTGAAGCATCTGATTTTTTTTTTCTTTTTCTTTTTTTCTAAAAATATACCAAAGTAGGTCTGGCTGATGATGGAGAAAGAATGTAGGCATCATTTGGAACCTAATAATTAAAGGTCCGTTTAACAAAAATAGGTGGAAGTGGCCCATAATATTTCTTCTTATCCAAAGAACAGGCTTGAAGCTAACTTCTAACATATAGCTTATGAGTCCAGGGAATTTATTTTTTAGGTAGTGCCACAAATAATGCGGACAGCCTTTAGAATTGAAAGCAATTACTTGTACTTTCATCTGAATAGTTTCTCCCTATTTACTTATATTACCAGAGTTTTTAAAAATATAAATTCTAGCCTATGAAAAATTTCTTGGCCATCTGTCTCAAAAGATGTTCTAAGAAAACAAAAGAAAATGCATCCAAGTCAACCAAGTGAGTCCCTATTTTGTGCATTATTCATGTTAGACTCAGAGGAGAGAGCAGGCGGAGAGAGGCCGTATATAAGGGTATTGATGTGGTCTGATCACCAGAAAGCCTGTAAGGTAGCTAGAGACTAGAGCTATGACATTATTCTAATAGGTGCTAAATATTTTTACATAATCTATACTGTGTGCTCATCAAGAATGAGGACCATTTGTCATCTCTGAATTCCCCAGTTTAGGTGCTCAGTAAATATTTGTTCATAAATGAGAACAGAATGTGTTCAAAGGTGGGCTAGATCACTCCAAGAGGGCTTTATGAACGAGCAGATCTTAAGAAAAGCCTTGAGGGATCGGCAGAATCTGAGTTAGTTTCTGGAATGTCCTCCTTCATTTACCCCCTCCCATCCTACTCAAACCTTCAGTATCTGGGTCAACAGTTTTCTCAGTTCTGTGGAGCAATTTTGTTATTTCCCACACAAAATTATCCATACCGTCTTCACTGATTCACGATCATTCACTTTTATCAACGTTTTCTAGCTGTGTGTCCTTGGGAAGTTATTTAAGCACGCTATGCCTCAGTGTACTCGTTAGAAACATAAAAATAGTTTCTGTCTCATAGGATTATGGTAGTGCATGCGTTTCTACATCTAAAGCACTTAGAACAATGTTTGGCACATAGTAATTGCTCTAGAACTGCTAGCTTCTATTATAATGATGTTTTATTTTTGATGGGCTGATATCGTGAAATCCAAGCTCATTAAGAGTAAAATATGCCTTATTTTCACAGGATAAACATAATCTCTCGTACAATATAGGTGATTAGTAACTGTCCTTGAATTGGTTTGATTATGTAGAGAAAGAAAATGTTTCATATAAAAGAAACAGTAAATTACCACAGGAGCTGATAAATCATGTTTGGAGGTTATTTTTATGCATGTGTGATTGTGGTGGCATTTTTATACCATAGTTCTTGTCTATCATTTACATGTAACAGAATCTTAAACATTTTCATCTTTAAAAAGAAATGGAAGGAAATGCTTCTGTGAAAGTTTGTGTTAGGAAGATTTTGTTTTTATTTCCATCAGAATATCATATTTAACATACAGTAAAATCTCTTGACATCCCAAGCATGTAGTAATTATATGTTCTTGTAAATTGCCTGGGAATTAAATTTGCCATCAAAAGCATTGTGATTAATATGAAATGTATATTTTAATTTATCCTATAGAAGTAACAAAGTACTGTAATTAAATAACAGTAATTGAGGAATTATCTTCCAAATGGTCCCTAATAAGACTGAGCCCAATCCAACTTTTATCCTAAGCGAAAATTCTCATTAGAATCAAGATAAGCAGTGCATTGTCATGAAAAGTCAAGAAAATTCACCGTAATGTTCTACACAAAAATATTCAAAAATTTAAAAAATTACGGTCTATTCTATTTAATACTAATTGTATTTTGCAACCTAAAAGATAAAATGTTTGTAATTTTTAAAAGTATTTTTAATTGAATCCCAAATGTTAATTATTGATTTCTGATCTGTTTATCCACGTATGTACATGTGTATGAATATTTTGGATACTTTATATTCTTCTGAAAAAATTTGGAAAGTAAAACAGATTTTAAATTTATGTTTAAAAATAATGTGCTAGATACCAAACACATTACATTTCTTGAGCACTAACTATGAGACAGGCACTCTTATAGGTGATTTAGATCTCTGTTTAAACAAAAAAGTTTTTTAATCACCATCTTCATCCAATTCCCCCTCTCCCCAGTCCCCTGCCTTTGGTCTCTTTTTCTATGAATTTGTTCGTTTCTGTTTGGAAGTATAATTGATCTTCAACACTACGTTAGTTTCTGGTACACAACATAGTGATTTGATATTTCTGTATATTACAAAATGATCACCGCAGTAAGTCTAGATACCATCTGTCAGCATGTAAAGATATTACATTATTATTGACTATATTCCCCACACTGTGCATTTTATTCCCATGTCATTTATTTTATAACTGATAATGTGTACCTTTTAATCTCTCTCACCTATTTCAGTTATCCCCCAAGCCCATCCCCTGTGGCAACCACCTGTTTGTTCTTTCTATGACTCTATTTCTTTTCTCATGTTTGTTCATTTATTTTGTTTTTTATATTCCATATATAATTGAGATCACGTAGTATTTCTTTTTCTCCATCTGACTTAATCATTTAGCATTATACTTTCTAGGTCCATCCATGGTATTGCAAATGGCAAGATTTCATTATTTTTATGGCTAATATTCCATTGTATATACATACCATTTCTTTATCCATTCATCTATCTATGGGCACTTAGGTTGCTTCCATACCTTGGCTATTGTGAATAATGCTACAATGAACATAGGGATGCATGTATATTTTCAAATTATTGTTTTGGTTTTATTTGGAAAAATATACAGAAGTGGAATTGCTGCATCTTACGGTAGTTCTATTTTTAATATTTTGAGGAAGCTCTATACTGTTTTCCATAGTGGCTACACCAATTTACATTCCCACCATCAGTGCACCAGCGTTCCCTTTTTACCAGGTCCTCACCAACACTTGTTATTTGTGTCTTTTTAATTAGAGCCATTCTGACATGTATGAGGTAATACTCATTATGGTTTTGATCACCATTTTCCTGATGATTAGTGATGTTGTGCACCTTTTCATGTGTCTGTTGGCCATCTATATGTCTTCTCTGGAAATATGATTATTGAGGGCCTTTCCCCAATTTTTTAAAATAGAGTTGTTGATTTTCTTCGTGTTGAGTTGTATGAGTTCTTTGTATATTTTGGATTTGTCATTTGCAAATATTTTTTCCCCTTCACTAGGTGGCCTTTTTATTTTGATGATAGTTTCCTTGGCCTTTTTATTTTGATGATAGTTTCCAAAAGCTTTTTGTTTGATTTAGTCCCATTTGTTTAGTTTCGCCTTTGTTGCCCTTGCCTGAGGTGACAGAACCCCCCAGATATTGCTAAGGTATTACTAATAATATCAGCTGGTAGACAGGGCTAGGTACTACATAACTGGCTGCTTGACCTGTGGGTCTCAGGGCTGGTGCTGACCAGATGGTGGGCAGGGCTAGGTCCTAACACTGATAGTCTGGAGGAAGAAATCCAAAGTGCCACCAGCCAGCACCACTGTCCTCGTGGTGGAATGAGCTCCCCCAAATGGCTGCCACCAGCATTTATTTCCTAGTGGCCTCCTGACTTTCTGGGAGCCTTCTCCAAGATCAGCAAATGGGTCTGAACCCAGGCTCCTTTCACATTACTACTTCTGCACTGGGTCTTGGAGCCTGTGAGATTTTGTATGAGACAGAGCACAATCTCTGTTTCCTACAGTCCTCTAGCTCTCCCACATACAACCCCACTGGCCTTCAAAGCCAGACATCTGGAGGCTCATCTTCCCAGTGTAGGACCCCCGGGCTGGGGATCCCAGTGTTGGCCTTGGACCCCTCGCTCCTAGGGGGCACCAATGCAAGTGTGACTATCCTCCTGTTAGTTGGTTGCCTTCCTGGGGTGTGTGGGGCTTAATTATACTGCGTCTTTGCCCCTCCTACCCATCTCCTTGTGATTCCTTCTTTATATGTTTAGTTATAGAAAATCTTTTCTGCTGGTCTTCAGGTTGTTTTCATTGATAGTTGCTTTGTAAATTAATTGTAATTTTGGTGTACCCACAAACAGAGGTGAGCTCGGGGTCTTCCTACTTAGCCATCTTGGCCACACCCCTTTCGACTATTTTTTCAAGAGAACACATTTAATTGTTTCTTCTTATTCAGTAGTTCTAACTGAGGCAAATGGCTCAGACCCATACCTAATCTTCTCTGGACCCTGCAACAGTTCTTGAAATACTTGTGCAGACCCACAAAACTCTGACTTCTACAGGTATCTTCTCATGAATAAGGTCAGATGACTTTAACTGACTAACCGACTTAGAGAAACTTTAAAAGAGGTTCCTATGCCCACTGCCGCCTTGCATGATTCTGCATCTTGAAAGATTCTTTTTCTTCTTCAATTTCTCCAGACCTACAGGCCTGTGGCCTTTTTCATGTGCCTGGATCACACTACTTTTCTTGATGACTCCTTACCAAGTGATGGAAGGGTGTTAAAGTTATAGTCTTAGATAACTTATTTAAACTCCATCACAACCCTATAAATACTTTTATGACCACCATTTTCTGGTTAAGGAACTGGGGCATAGTTAAGTAACATCAGGTAGAAATGGACTAATGGTATCAGAACTCTAGTAACTAGTTCCAGAATCCAGGCTCTTAACCCCCATGCTAACTATCTTCATGCAAGTAGAAAATTGATATGAAAGACTAAAGTTTAAAGTTGTTTTTCTATGAATCGTCAAAGAACAACATCAACACTATTATTTAATAAGTTTACATTTTAAAACAGCATTTTTAAATGGAAAACATTTATTTCTCCAGTAGGTCAAAAGTGAATAAAAGTTACCCGTGGCCCATTTTGCTGTGTGTTCTGAAAAGTGTTAACCAGTTTTCTCAGTTTGTGATTCACCTAGTACATAGCATCATGAAACATACATTGTTTTCAAGAGCATATATTTGAAATTCTTACTTTTTAATAGAGTAAGTATAATCCCAAATTTGATGGGCATTCTATGCCAAGAACTGCAAACCTGTGTGGTCCTGAATCAGTCATTTTGGACTCAAATTTCCTGTCTGTCATATTACCTCATCAGACTCAATAAATTCTAGACTGATTTTAGAAGGTTACTTAGGGTTATACAATGGAGGCAGCACAGAAGAGTAGAAAAAATGTACACTTTGCACGTAGAGGGCCAGATTCTGACTTTTATCTTGGTGGAGTGGAGAATACTGAGGAAGTCACAAATCTCAACATTTATCCCTGTAAAATGGGGATGAAAATAACCTACTTTACAGAATTGTTGTGAGAATTAACTTAAGTAGCTAGTCGATACTCAATAAAAGTTAACTATTATTCTTATAAAAATTATATGATTATTTTATTTACTGTAAAAATATATCTTTGATCCAACTACAAATAATGATTTGCGATGGAGTTTAGTACTAGGGGAACTTAATTTAAATAACCGACATTGAATTTTAAATGATCTGGTGAGATTTAAATGGTTTTGTTAGTATGTTTTAAATCTGCTTGACTGAATGTATGTGTGAATAAATATAAATACCATGCTTAGGAATGTAATTTTAATTAAGCTCCTAATGCCCCTAATGTCCCAACTGTCCGGAAGGTGATTCACATCTTGGAAGGGTGGATAAGTAGTTCAACACTCATTTTCAATCCAAATTGAATTTTTCTGTTTCATTTTCTTCTAACAAAATTGGATTTGGTGATACTTGGCAACTAAGATTTTGTTTATCCTGCTGTAAAGGTAGGCTAGTAAAGTAGATCTCCACAGGATTTATAGTCTTGGTTATAGCATTTTAGAGCCATATAAAAATGCATATTAAAATAGTCTTTCTTCATTGCTTTCTATAAGCAATATTACTCTGTCTTTGGTATTGAAATTTGAGAACTTGAACCATAATTTTATACGTTGTCCATTTTTATAATGAAATAGAGTGAAACAAAAAGGTCTGGACTCTTGTGAGTCTTTATGGATAACATTTACTCTACAATTACAAAAACGTAGTGGACTGGTAAACAAATCTGAGTCTTTATAATATGGCTAATATACATGCCTTGCTATTGGAAAATTAAACATCCTAAAATTGGAGTCCTTTATAGTCTTAATCCATTTGGGTTGCTATGGCAAAACACCACAGACATACTGGGTGGATTATTAACAACAGAAATTTATTTCTCATGGTTCTGAAGGCTGCAAGTCCAAAAGCAAGGTGTGGCCAGGTTCAGTGTTTGGTGAGGGCCTGCTTTATGGTTCATAGATGGCTGTCTTTTTTCTGTGTCCTCACATGGCAAAAGGGTATGGGAGCTATCCGGGATCTCTTTTATAAGGACACTAATCTCATCCATGAAGGCTCCACCCACATGACCTAAGTACCTTTCAAATGCCCCACCTCCAAATAACATACCACTGGGGATTAGGTTTCAAGATACAAATTTTCAGGTAGGAGGACACAAAAACTTAGTCTATAGCATTTACTAATTAGAATTAATAGAGTTTAAAATAAGACTGTGTCCCAGAGGATGATCAGATTATTCAGTTTGTAGTACATCACGACTGATGATCCAGGTACAGTCTTCAAATTCCATCTTCAGATCTCTCATCAAACCCTCACATTGTTTATTTTCAATCCACCCTTTATGCTATGGGTATATCTATGGATTATATATGCTTTTTAATGTTAATGAGTATAGCTCCTTTTCTATGTTTATCATTTATGTGTTTTAGATTTGTTCGTGTTGACAATGTATAGTTATCTGTTTTTGATTCATTATTGCATTTCACTGTTGTTTGGAATTCTGGCCTACAAAAAGCAATTATAATCCTATTGTCCATTTATTATTTTTCAAATCTTTATAAATGCGAACAATGTTGTAATCAACATCCTCTGCTTTTTTTTTAATTGAAATATAGTTGATATATAGTATGATGATAGTTTCAGGTGTACTACAATAGTGATTTAACATTTGCGTATATAATGACCATGATAAATCTAGTAACCATCTGTCTTCATATAAAGTTATTACAATATTATTAACCATATTCCTTATGCTGTATATTACATCCCCATGCCTTATTATTTTTTAACTGGACGTTTGTACCTATTAATCCCTTCTCCTATTTCACCCTTCAATGCCCTTCCCTCTGGTAACATTTCTTCTCTGTATCCATGAGTCTGTTTTCATTTTGTTTTATTTATCTGTTTTTTTATTTTTTAGATTCCACTTGCATATGAGATCATACCATATTTGTCTTTTCCTGTCTCACTTATTTCACTTAGCAAAATACCCTCTACATCCATCAGTGTTGTTGCAAATAGTAAGATTTCTGTTTTGTTTTGTTTTTTTTTTTTGGTTGAGTAGAGTGTGTGTGTGTGTGTGTGTGTGTGTGTGTGTGTGTATCTATATCTATATCTATCTATTTATCTATCTATCTATGTATACCACATCTTCTTTATCTACTCATCTATCAATGGACACTTAGTTTGCTTCTATATATTGGCTATTATAAATAATGTAGTGAACATTGGTGTACATATGTATTTTCCAATTAATGTTTTTGTTTTCTTGATATAAATTTCCAGAAGTAAAATAGTTATGTAATATGGTAGTCCTATTTTTAATTTTTTGAGGAACCCCCATGCGGATTTCCATAGTAGCTGTACCAATTTACATTCCCACCAGTAGTATACCAGGGTTTGCTTTACTCTACATCCTCACCAACATGAGTTATTTGTTGTATTTTTGATTATAGCCATTCTGAGAAGTGTAAGGTTATACTCATTGTGGTTTTGACTTCCATTTCCTTGTTGATTAGTAATGTTGAGCATCTTTTCATTGGTCTGTTGAGCATATGTATGCCTTCTCTGGTATAATGTCTATTCATGTTCTCTGCCCATTTTTCATAGGGTCGTTTGTTTTTTGAAGTTGAGTTGTATGAGTTCTTTGTATATTTTAGATATTAACACCTTATTGGATATATTGTTTGCAGATTCGTTCTCTCATTCAGTAGGTTCCCTATACTGATAGTTTCCTTTGCCTGTGCAGAAGCTTTTTAGTTTGATATAGTCCCATTTGTTTAATTTTCTTTTGTTGCCCTTGCTTGAGGAGACATCCAAAAAAATACTGCTAGGACTTATGTCAAAGAGCATACTGCCTATGTTTTCTTCTAGTAGTTTTATGGTTTCAGGTCTTAATTGAAGTCTTTAAACCATTTTCAGTCTCTTTTTGTATTTGGTGTGAGAAAATAGTCTAGTCTGATTCTTTTTCATGTAGCTGTCCAGTTTTCCCAACACCACTTATTAAAGAAGTGGTCTTTTCCCTACTGTATATTCTTGCCTCCTTTGTTTTAGATTAATTGACCATATAAGTGTGAGTTAATTTCTGGGCTCTCTATTCTGTTCCATCAATTTATACATCTGTTTTGTGCCAGTACCATACTATTTTGATTACTGTGGCTTTGTAGTATAGTTTGAAATCAGGGAGCATAATGACTCCAGCTTTCTTCTTTCTCAATATTGCTTTGGTATTTGGGGTCTTTTGTGTTTCTATACAAACTTTAGAATTATTTGTTCTAGTTCTGTGAAAAATGCTATTGGTATGTTGACAGGGGTTGCATTCTGTAGATTGCCTTGGGTAGTGTGGTCATTTTAACAATATTATTTCTTCCAATCCATGAGCATGGCATAACTTTCCATTTGCTCGTGTCATCTTCAGTTTCTTTCATCAGTGTCTTACACTTTTCCAAGTATAGGTCTTTGACCTCCTTAGTTAGATTTATTCCTAGGTATTTTATTATTTTTTAAATTGAAGTATAGTTGATTTACAATATTATATTAGTTTCAGGTGTACAGCTTAGTGATTTCAGTATTTTTGAAGGTTATACTCAATTAAAAGTTATTATAAGATAATGGCTATAATTTCCTGGGACCCTCTTTGCTTCCTGGACTTAGAAGTCTGTTTCTTTTCCCTGGTTAGGGAAGTTTTCAGCTATTATTTCTTTAAATAAGTTATCTGCCCTTTTCTCTTTCTCTTCTTCTGGGACCCCTGTGATGCAAATGTTAGTCTGTTATTGTCCCAGGGATCTTTCAAACTATTCTCTTTTTTTTTTTTTTTTTTTTTTGCGGTACGTGGGCCTCTCACTGTTGTGGCCTTTCCCGTTGCGGAGCACAGGCTCCGGACGCGCAGGCTCAGCGGCCATGGCTCACGGGCCCAGCCGCTCCATGGCATGTGGGATCCTCCCGGACCGGGGCACGAACCCGTGTCCCCTGCATCGGCAGGCGGACTCTCAACCACTGCGCCACCAGGGAAGCCCCTATCCTCATTTTTTAAAATTCTTTTTTCTTTCTTTGTTCACCTTGGGTGATTTTCATACTCTGTCTTCCAGTTTGCTGATCCATTCTTTTGTATCATCTAATCTACTGTTGACTCCTTCTAGTATATTTTAAAAATTTTTCATTATTATATTTTTCAGCTCTCTGTGGTTCTTTATATTATCTAACTCTGTTGAAATTCTCACTGTGTTTATCCTTTCTGTTCTCAAGTGAACTTCTTTATGTTCATTACCTTTAACTCCTTCTCAGGTAGATTGCTCAACTCCATTTTGTTTAGGTCTTTTCCTTAGATTATGTCTTGTTCCATTTCCTGTGATAGGAATACCGAAGAGCTTTGTTTATAACCTGTCCTCTTAGATAGGAGTCACCCCAAGATTCTCCATGACTCAGCATACTGGTGAGAAGCATTGTCCAATGATGATGCCATCAGGTATTTCTGTAAGAGTTTATATATTTTTTTAACTTGAAAACAAAGAGTTTCTTCCTAATGTGACAATGACTATATTTTTGTCTTTGTTTCATGATATTCAATGAGTTTACCTGCTGGCGTACCCATGGACAATATCTAGTGTTTGGTAGCAGAAGCTGAGCATTTTTTATTAGTGTGACAGCACTCATCTAACACTCCTCATTCTACTTCAGTTGCATGACAAAAGTGCCTAAAACATTTAGGAAATACAAAGATAAACTTTCTTTTAAGTACTTAAAAGTAAATTGCTTCTCTTATTTTTCATCTTCTGAGAGTTAGAAGTTTGTTGGAAAATATTTCAGTACCATCTCATGCTTCTTAATATGTACGTAGTATTAAAATTTGTGGATTATATATGGTTCTTTCCATATATTTTTAAAAACTTCTGAACAACTCAGAAATAGTCATCCTAATAATTTTGGTTAAATGCAAGGAAAAAATTTTACCCTATTTAAAGACTGTTTGAAATATTTCAACTAGTTTTTTCTTCATGTAACAAGACTCAGTGTTCAGTTGGAGTTCATAGTTTTAGCTCCACTCTATATTTTGATTTTGTCTTACTTTCATTTGACTAAAAAGACTATGTTTAAAATTAAAAAAAAAAACTGTGCCCATGTTATTATAATTTTAATACAACTTCATAAGTGAAAGAGAGAAACTTATGCCAGAGTAGTAGGAGAACGTTCCGTGGTTTAGCTATATTTGAGCTATAGTCTTTTTTTCTGGTTTCTTTACATCCTATTTTGGCCCCTTCAATCAATTCTGATCACTGAGGGTTGAATAATTATGATACTAGGCCCCTTAAAGGATACCAATGCTTCCTGTTTCTCTTGAGGTAAAGATGAAAATTTTAAACATTAAATACAAAATTCAGAATATTCTCAACCCCTACTTGCTTGTGGGTCTTACTTCATGTCATCTTCCTTCTTACTTTCTATTCTGTATGCACATTGCATTTATTTCAGTTCCTCAAAACATCTTTCTTGTTTATTTATTTATTATTATTATTTTTTTGCGGTACGCGGGCCTCTCTTGTGGCCTCTCCCGTTGCGGAGCAACAGGCTCTGGACGCGCAGGCTCAGCGGCCATGGCTCACAGGCGCAGCTGCTCCACGGCATGTGGGATCTTCCCGGACTGGGGCACGAACCCGTGTCCCCTGCATTGGCAGGTGGACTCTCAACCACTGCACCACCAGGGAAGCCCTCTTTCTTGTTTAGTAGGACTTAAACAAGATGATATATGTAAATCACTTGCAACAGTGCATGGTATATATCAAACTTTTAATAAATGTACTATTATATAGATATTTGTCTAAGAACTTTTGAAGAAAGGAATAACTTAAAAGACTAATATCAAATCCCATCTTCTCCAGAAATCTTCTCATCGCTTTTAGCATCAAGTGAAGTTAATTTTTTTGGAGGTAGTAGGAAGTATGGGAAAGTTGATGATGATTTCAGATTTGGATTCTTTGAGTTTCTGCTACTTTAAGACATATATATGGGGATATTATTTAGTCAGCTGCATATATTTATCAAATACATAGTGATGTCAATATTAATAAATCTGTGGAGTGGTAAATGAGAAAATGATACTTTTAAAAGTTAAATTATTTATGAAAAAGAAGACTGCAAACCTGCTTTGACACCCTGTTCAGAGCTATTTATGGCACAGCAGATGTCTCTCAAGAGTTAAACTGTGAGTGAAGCTCAGCTAGGGCTGGAGACAGACAGGCAGATGGCCATAGGTTAAGTCCAAATTAGGGAAAGAAAAAGTCAAAGCCGCAAAGAATACCTAGTCTGAGAAAGAGTAGGACCACTGGAAAAAGTGCAAACATCTAGAAAAGAAATTCCAAAAACATGTATGTGGAAATAACAAAAAGCCACTATGATAAATCCAGATAGAAAACTTCTTTGGTGTCTAGTGACTTCCTGCTGAGGGCTGCTGAAGGCCTTTTGCATGAGAGCTGTCTTTCTGGCATTTGTACATGGGATGTGAATGAAGTCCTGCTGAGTTTTATCATACTTGCCTGCTGAATCAGGTTGGCTGCACATGTATCATCAAAACCCTGCATATTATTCATTCACCCTCACACAATGTGTTAGGAACTGAAGACACTGAAGAGGCTGTGCTTAGTATTCTCACCTTTGCTATCAAATTACGATATGGTAGAGAAAGGAAGAGATGAGAAATAAATGTCTGTTATATTAACTGGTCCAAGAATAAAATTTGTATTCCTGGTCCATTTTTAAAGATAACAGAATAATGGACCGTTGAGTTGCAATTAAGAACATCTCACACCCTGGGAGAAGCATGTCTGTTCTGGATATAGTTTATTTGACCAAGAAGGGATTTAAACTGTTGTAGATTGAAAGCACATCATTCAATTTATTTTTCAATGGAAAAATAAATACCACAGAAAAGAAATGATGTAATAAAACAACAAAAATATTGAGGGAGGTGTCCTGTTATTTGTAGCTACTTAATTATAGGTCAAAACATCTCTAGTGATAAGTAGACTCCTAGAGCATCATAATTTCAGAATTGTTGCTTAAAATAATATTAGCACTCAAAAATTTAAGAAACAGAAGTATATAACCCTTGTTAAATAAAAATTCTAAGTGAAGAGTTGTGCGTGTTTTAGTTACACTGGATTAGATAACCATCCAATTATGTAGGCATTTAACAATTCAGAATAATTTGCTTCTTCAAATATCTGAAAATATATGGATTGAAATCCTTTCTAGACTTGATAATGATAAACATAATAATAGCGTCACTAAACCTGAGGAGTTCTCCTTACCTGTGCTCTGGCATTGGAATGGGTTCCTCAGGAAAGCCAAAAAAAAAAAAAAAATGAGACTTACATGTGATATATTTTCCCTCCTTCAAGTTTTTATTCCTTTTTTTTTGCAACTAATGTATACATTTAAAATGCAGGCACATTATGTAAGGGTTAGCTTTATTGATGGAGTGTGATCACTTATACTTAAATATTTTCCTCAGTCTTAGAGTGGCATCTGTTCTGTTACCAGAGTTAAAAGCAAAAACCGAAGAACATAAGAGAAGCTGATTTTGCAGCAGTGTGTAAAGCGTGGTAGCCACCTAAAACAAGGAGTATACGCTAAATCATTTAAGTGTTCAGTAGCACAGATTCGTCAATAGAAACCTATCACTGCATATTTTCTGCAAGTGCTCTAGAACGTGTAAAATCTAATGAGGTAATCATAAATAGCAGTAAAGCAAAGTGAAACAACATTTATGAGCAAACTGAGCACGAATCTTTTAAGTGCTGAGTCTCTTGTTTTTTAAGCTAATGGACCACTGGGAGTGAAATGCCAAACGATGGAGAAAATATTATTTATTCATAATTTGTTGTCTTGCTTGTTCTCATCAGCAGTTGTTCTCAATTAATCCAACTGTGAGGCTAGTTACTAAAAATCAGCAGCCTTCTTCACAATGAGGTGAAACATTCATTTCAGTTCAATGTGTTGTGCTTCAGAATGTGCTTTGGCATCAGCCTCTGTATTATAGGAAAGAAGGTGTGTTGTTAAAAACAAAGAGAAATTACAAATATGTCTCAACTTACACTGTGAAAATGAGTACAGATTCTTTAAAAAATATTTTTCTCTTCATAGGCTTCAGGTTTTAGAGGGCTTGTTTGCCCCTGAAATAACTTCTAGGAGATTACAATCTCCCCTCTTCTTCAACACAAAATAATTTCACAAGGTCTTTCGTAACCTTTTACTGTGCAGTGCTCTGCCTTTCCAGATTTTTTTTACGTAGTTGAGACTTTATAATAAGATTGTACCTATTTTTACAATTTTATTATCTAATGCTATTGATATGAGTTTTCACTTATATTTTATAACAGTGTTTGTATTGAGAGAAAAAAGGAAAGTGAGATTATTGTCCAACATGGTGAGTGTAGTAATTAATTTTTTCCTCAAGTATGGTTAGCCCTTTCCTTTTCTCTCTCATTCAGTAGCAAGGCACTTTCTCAAAAATAGTCATTGGACTGGTGTGGGAGACAGGAAGAATGAGAGAAATATTGAGGGTAAAGATGATACCTTTTGGATTTTATGAAAATATAAGGTTCAAATATTGGTGGGCCCATTCTCTTTCTCTCATGGGTGCTCATTCTTGCTCTTATTTCACATCTCACCTCATATCTATCTCTCTGTATATCTGTGCATCATCTTTCAATCTACCCCCAATTTAAGACATACTACCCTAAAATTTGCAAGGGCACCTTCTATTAATGAAAGATTAGCCTAAGTTGGAGAAGAACAAAGCATACAGAGCATAGTGGTATCATAATAACAGTTTATTATCTTTGATTGCATGCCTCTTCACAAATAGTGGTAATTTTTGCTTGTCTTTATGTGATATGTAAAACTCTACATCTGTCATCCTGAATTTCAATAAAAGATTGAGAATAGAATTAATTCTTAATGCTGATAATTACAAATAAGAAATGATTACTAGTATTCTTTTTTAAGTGGGCACAATGTATATCATAAATAGAAAAAAATAAGTGCATACTTGATGTAAAGTTTTAATAAATACAAATGGTTCATTTTGGATTTCCTTCCCATTTAGGTCACCACAGAGCATTGAGTAGAGTTCCCTGTGCTATACACTAGGTTCTCATTATTTTATACATAGTAGTGTATATATGTCAATCCCAATCTCCCAATTCATCCCCCCTCCTCTTCCCCCCTTGGTATCCATACGTTTGTTCTCTACATCTGTGTCTCTATTTCTGCTTTGCAAATAAGTTCATCTGTATCATTTTTCTAGATTCCACATATAAGCGATATTATGTGATATTTGTTTTTCTCTTTCTGACTTACTTCACTCTGTATGACAGTCTCTAGGTCCATCCACGCCTCTGCAAATTGCACAATTTTATTCTTTTTTATGGCTGAGTAATATTCCATTGCATATATATATACCACATCTTCTTTTATCCATTCATCTGTCAATGGATACTTAGGTTGCTTCCATGTCCTGGCTATGGTAAATAGTGCTGCAATGAACAATGGAGTACATGTATGTTTTTCTCTGGGAGTGGGATTGCTGGGTCATATGGTAGTTCTATTTTTAGTTTTTTAAGGAACCTCCATACTGTTCTCCATAGTGGCTGTATCAATTCACATTCCCACCAACAGTGCAAGAGGGCTCCCTTTTTTCCACACCCTCTCCAGCATTTATCGTTTGTAGATTTTTTGATGATGACCATTCTGACTGATGTGAGGTGATACTTCATTGTGGGTGGATTTGATTTGCATTTCTGTAATGATTAGTGATATTGAGCATCCTTCCATGTGTTTGTTGGCAATCTGGATATCTTCTTTGGAGAAATGTCTGTTTAGGTCTTCTGCCCATTTTTGGATTGGGTTGTTTGTTTTTTTGATATTGAGCTGCATGAGCTGCTTGTATATTTTGGAGATTAATCCTTTGTCAGTTGCTTCATTTGCAAATATTTTCTCCCATTCTGAGGGTTTTCTTCTCATCTTGTTTATGGTTTCCTTTGCTGTGCAAAAGCTTTTAAGTTTCATTAGGTCCCATTTGTTTATTTTTGTTTTTATTTTCATAACTCTGGGAGGTGGGTCAAGAAAGATCTTGCTGCAATGTATGTCAAAGAGTGTTCTGCCTAGGTTTTCCTCTAAGAGTTTTATAGTGTCTGGCCTTACATTTAGGTCTTTAATCTATTTTGAGTTTATTTTTGTATATGGTGTTAGGGAGTGTTCTAACTTCATTCTTTTACATGTAGCTGTCCAGTTTTCCCAGCACCACTTATTGAAGAGACTGTCTTTTCTCCATTGTATATCCTTGCCTCCTTTGTCATAGATTAGTTGACCATAGGTGCGTGGGTTTATCTCTGGGCTTTCTATCCTGTTCCATTGATCTATATTTCTATTTTTGTGCCAGTACCATGTCTTGATTACTGTAGCTTTGTAGTATAGTCTGAAGTCAGGGAGCCTGATTCTTCCAGCTACGTTTTTCCTTCTTAAGATTGCTTTTGCTATTCAGGGTCTTTTGTGTTTCCATACAAATTTAAACATTTTTTGTTCCAATTCTGTGAAAAATGTTCTTGGTAATTTGATAAGGATTGCATTGGGTAGTATAGTCATGTTCACAATATTGATTCTTGAGGGGAAGGATAATTTTAATGACTCCTCTTTCCTCAGATTTTTTTTTGTCAGCTGATAAAGGTAGCCTTTTAGTGGACAGAGTCACAGTAAGCAGTGGCCAAAAAGCAAGACAATTGCTGAGGACATATTGATTGTAATTAACAAAAGCTCATCTCTGTAGACATTTTGAACTACTGTGTTTTCTAGATGGTTAGAATTAACCATTTTCATATCAGAAGACTTACATATTGTCAGAGTGTTTCAGAAATACTATGTCATTTTCATATTGTAAAAGCTATGCATATTCATTAGAAGCTTTAGAAAATATAGAAAAATTTAAAAAGACATATTTAAAAGCCCATAGCTCCCAATCAATAACACATAACAGCTTATAAGAATCTGATATTTTCCTAACAGTTTTTGTGCAGCGTGTGTGTATGTCTCTGTGTGTGTTTGTATGTCCTCATGTGTAAAAATAAATATACATATATAATGTATATATTATATGAATATATAATGCATAAAATAGTCCTGCATCCTTTCTACTTGATACTGTATTTTAACTATTTTTGTATTCAGGGAAGTATTTGACAACATAATTTTACATTTATGATCTATTGTTGTATAAAGTATTTTTTATTCTTAGATGTTTAGGTATTTAAAATTTGGAATTGTTATATCTGAGGTACGTATTTACTGTGAAATGGTTTTGTAAATATATAGAATTTCTTCTTGAATTTCGATTCAGGTTTTTCTTGATTCAGTTCAATTAAAACTGTATACGGACATGACTATTCCATGGAGCAAATGGCTCCACCCACTAAGTGGAGGAAAGCTGGACTGAAATGGTTGGTGTGTCCTTAGCATGGGACGTGTGCTTTCAGCCAGTGTTTACTGTGTGACATCGGGGGCTTTCTCACCCCTCCCTATCTGCCCTCCATTTTCCTGAGTCTGGATATCTTAAGCCTGCTAGGAAAACCTCTTGAAGTTACAAACAGAGAATTAGAGTGTTAAGAAGTCCAGTGATTTTTAAGGCTATGTATAATGTTGCATTGCCAGTGTTTCATATCATAGAACGTGGTGTTTTCTCCTTTTGCTCTTAATAACTGACTCTCCACTTAACTTCTCTAAGTGACTAGTGCTCCTTGTCTTTTGCTTCTTGCCCTGTCACCCTTCATAGTGTTGGCTCTGTCCCTTATTGCCTTACCCCCAAACCTGCTATGTCTCCTTTATTCCTTATCTCGATTGGTGATTCACATGCCTCCCTCATGTGAAGCTGCTCCCATCACAGAGTAAATCACTTCCTCTTTTGCACGCCTGTAGTACTTCTATTATAGCAGTGTTGCTGAAAGCAGTGTTGTGTAGGTCTGTGCTGAAATTTTAATTTATTGAAAAGTAAGGACAGAGAAATGAGTTTTTCTTGAAGCTCAAGCTATTAAATGGTAAAATATTTTACATAAAGATTATGTTTTTTTAATACTATTGATATAATAGCATTTACTTTATGCAGTGATGATGTTAGCAGGCAGGTTAACAACAGTGCTTTTTATTAAAGTCCATCTTTTTATTTAAAATTATACTTGTCCATGAAATTTAAACTTTTGAAATTATAGTAATATAGCACTTATCATAGTACATTACACTTATTTGTTTACATGTATATGAGCCTTTTGAGGGTGTGACTGTGTCTTGATTATTTTTCCCATTGCCTAATAAATATAAGGCTGTAACAAGTGTTAAGTGCTTATATTTTATTAGCATTATTTTAGATGTTCACATAAGTTTATTAAATTACTTTTTGTATAAGTTATGCATAGTGTAAGTCAGAGAAGTTTTGGAAGGATGAGATGCTGCTTTAAAAGTCAATGATTTACATGAAGATAAAAGCATGATTTGAAATTGGAGCATCTTCCACATTTTCGTCCAAATTAATCTGTCTCATTTCATGTTAATGCTATAACTTTCTTTTTGGTATTAGCAACATATTTTTTTATCTTTCACAATTTTCAAATATTGTACTCTCTCTAGACTCCTATTCATTTCTAAAACTATCAAGTTTAAGTCTGTAACTCCAGGAATTTTATTCAATAAAATATCAAATTACTGAAATTAAATGAAGTAACTGAAATGAATTAAAACACATTTATCAAGAACAACAAATTACATATTTGGGATGATTTATTTAACCTACAGGTGTAGTTCCAAATTAATTCTAACTCACCCAGTGTGTGGTCTTAGATAGATAGAGCTCCTTATTTTGAGTGTCAAAAGAGTTTTCTCTATTTTCATTTGATTTTCATAGGTGCCCATAGCGAAAGTTGAGGTGCTTGGAAGTATTTTGTGTTTTAGAGTAATAATAAAGCTTGTGATGATGATGATGATGATGATAAAAAGTTGTCAGTCATTTGAATGAACACTTATTATATACCAGGCACAATATTAAGTGCTTCATTCATTCATTCAACACATGTTTATGGGACAAATACTGTGTGTCAAGCACCATTGTAGGGACTGAGAATACAACAGTGGGAAAAATTGGATGAAGTTACGGCCCTTGTGAAGCTTGCATTCTAGGGGGAAAAGCAGACAACAAAGAAATTAAAAGTGAAAATATAGAATTACAAGGAGTAATAAGAACTATGACAAAACAATTAAAAGGAATAAGGGGAATAGAGTAGTGATGGGGGTGGGGTAGGGATAGTTTACTGTTTTACATCAGGAAAGGGCTTGCTCATAATGTGACATATAGAGAGAGACTTGTAGGATAGGTGAGAACGAGCCATGTGGATATCTGGGGAAAGAGTGCTCCAGGAAAATAAATCCTGAAAAGACAACATGCTTTGAATTATATACCTTATTCCTAAGAAAGGGAGTAATATACTCAGCAAGGATTTTGTTTCCAGGTTTTACTAGTTCCAAAGCTGAAATAGATTAATTTTTCTACATTTTCCAATATTGAATCTACATGTTCAGTATCTTTATGTTTTACATGTCACCTTCCTGTGAAACTGCTCCCAGTACAGAATGAGTCACTCCCACCTCTGTGCCCCTGGAGCACATTTAGTAATATTTATCAAAATAATGGTCCACTGAGTGTAGTCCTATGATAAAGTTTATATTGAGGAAAAAATGGGAAAAGTAGCAGCAATTGAATTCCCACGTTGACAACTAATTTTGAAATTAAAAATTTCAAATGTGAGATCCAGATGGATCTCAGTCATGAGGCATCACTAAGCATTTAATACAAAATATATCACTTCTTTAGTGGTCATCTTACTTTATCTCCAATAAAATGAAAATTACATATTTATTTATGAATTGTAAGCATATTAGAGACTGAAAATTGGTTAACAGTTTAACATGGTTGGAATTTTATTAACTATTACAAGGATTAGTGTACATTTTGGAAAGAGATGTAGTTGGTTATTGTTAAACTAAAGAAAAAAAACACATAACATTAATGTTCTTAGATTTTTTTCATTTTGCTGAGTTGTAAAAAAGAGAGTTCCAACAATGCAGGATTACATGTAGAAAGCATGACCTAACTTTTTATTTTCTTTTACTTTGTTTAATTTATACACTGAGAAGTCAAGTCCTAATCTGCAGATGTGGTTTATTCAGTTGCTACATAACTGTGTTGGAACTGAGTATTGTAAAGGGCAAGTCGTAAAATAAAACACAGCATCTCAATAGCTGGAGGATGTTTAATATTTTTATACAGGATCACCATGCAGTCCAAGGGGAGAATTGGCTTACTTTCTAGTCCTACTAGGGAGAAATTCTTCCTACCAAAGAAGTTCTTCATTTCTTCCTCATACCAAGAAGAACATGTATTTCACAGAAAGCTTGATTTAAAAATAGAACTGAAGCATCACTCATTCATGGCAAAAAAAAAAAAATAAGATCACATAGAAAATGATTTAATCAGACATCTATTGATAAAGACGCCTATTTTTAAGTCATAGTGGAGTAACAGTGATCAAATTTATTTTGTTGCCGTAACCAACTAAAAATCTGGATAAAATATGTAAAATGACAGCTTTCAAACATTTGACAGCAGGCTGCACAGAATAGCAATCTCTGAGTGAGGAGAAACAAATGAGTTAAACTCTACATTGTCCCAGCTTACTGTCTGCAATTGCAAGCTGAAGTGCAGAGAGGAGGCACCCAGACAGAGCTTAGTGGTCTCCCTACATTGAGGAGACAGAGTATGGGGGTGTGTTCTGTTGTTAGAATTGAGAGGGCAATGGACCTGAGAAAGAGAGCTACAGGAGAGAGCTCAAATGGCTGCAGAAGATTCCCCTCAAGTCTTCATCTCAGTACAGATCAGAGAATTTCTGTGAGGAAACTACTCAAAGCTAGGGAAAGAACCATTGAAAAGGAATAGATGGAACAATTCTTAGAGCTCACACAGGGCTAGGAATAATTCATCTTCCCAAAAGCCAGCTTCTATACCCGGGGCAACAGGCAGAACGATATAGCCTCAGTAGTGGAGCCAAATTAGACCTACATTAAAGGCTGCTATAGTCCTGCCTAACAAAAGGTAAAAGCAAGTGGAAAGTATCATCACATTGTTTCCAAATAACTAAGCTGCAAACAACAAGTTTCAAAAATAGTTAAAGGATTACTTCTTAAAAAAAAAAAAAAAAAAATCTGACACCTAGCAACATTTCAATAAAAAAGTACCAGGCATGCAAAGAAGCAGGAAACCGGGACCCACAAATAAGGAGAAAAATCAATCAATATGAACATATCCAGAAGTAACACGGATAATAGATTAAGTAGACAAGGGCATTAGAAGATACATTATATTCTCCAAATAATCAAGAAAGTGGAGGAAAACATGAGTATGATGAGAAATATGGAGCATGTAAAGTAGACCCAGTTTGATCTTCTAGAGCTGACAAATACAGTGTTTGAGATGAAAAAAAATGCGTTGGATAGGAGTAAGAGCAAATTAGACACTGCAGAAGAAACAATTATAGAACTTTAAAAAAAAATTATTTGATTTGATTATAGTTGATTTGCAATGTTGTGTTAGTTTCTGGTGTATAGCAAAGTGATTCAGATATATATATATATATAATGTATATGTATTCTTTTTTCATATTCTTTTCCATTATGCTTTATCACGGGATATTGAATATAGTTCCCTGTGCTATACAGAATGAACCTTGTTCTTTATCCATCCTATATGTAATAGTCTGCATCTTCTAATACCAAACTCAAAATCTATCCCTTCCCCATGCTCCTTCCCCTTGGCAACCACAAGTCTGCTCTCTACGTCTGTGAGTCTGTTGCTGTTTCATAGATAAGTTGATCTGTCATATTTTAGATTCCACATATAAGTAATATCATATGGTATTTGTCTTTCTCTTTCTGACTTACTACACTTAGTGTGATAATCTCTAGGTCCATCCATGTTGCTGCAAATGACATTATATCATTCTTTTTTATGGCTGAGTAGTATTCCATTGTGTATAGGTACCACATCTTCTTTATCCCTTCATCTGTTGATGGACATTTAGGTCGTTCCCTTGTCTTGGCTGTTGTGAATATTATTGCTCTGAACATAGGGGTGTATGTATTTTTTCGAATTATAGTTCTGTCCAGATATATGCCTAGGAGTGGTATTGCTAGATCATAAGGCAACTGTATTTTTAGATTTTTGAGGAACCTCCGTACTGTTTTCCATAGTGGCTGCCCCAATTTACATTCCCACCAACAGTGTAGGAGGGTTCCCTTTTCTCCACACTCTCCCCAGCATTTATTGTTTGTGGACTTTTTAATGATGGCCATTCTGACCAGTGTGAGGTGGTAGCTCATTGTAGTTTTGATTTGCATTGCTCTAATAATTAGCAATGTTGAATATTTTTTCATGTGCTTTTTGGCCATCAGTATGTCTTCTTTGGAGAAATGTCTATTTAACTCTTCTGTTTGCTTTTTGATTGGGTTGCTTGTTTGTTTGTTTTTTATTAAGCTGTATGCACTGTTTGTATATGTTGGAGATTAAGCCCTTGTTGGTCACATCGTTTGCAAATATTTTCTCCCAGTCTGTAGATTGGCTTTTCATTTTGTTTACAGTCTCATTTCCTGTGCAAAAGCTTATAAATTTGATTAAGTCCCATTTGTTTATTTTTGCTTTTATTTCTATTGCCTTGGTTGACTGACCTAAGAAAACGTTGGTATGATTTATGTCAGAGAATGTTTTGCCTGTGTTCTCTTCAAGGAGTTTTATGGTATCATGTCTTATATTTAAGTCATTAAGCCCTTTTGAGTTTATTTTTGTGTATAGTGTGAGGGTGTTCTCTAACTTCATTGATTTACATGTGGCCATCCAACTTTCCCAGCACCACTTGCTGAAGAAACTGTCTTTGCTCCATTGTTTATTCATGCTTCTTTTGTCAAGGATTAATTGACGACAGGTGTGTGAGTTTATTTCTGGGTTCTCTGTTCTGTTCCATTGATCCATATGTCTGTTTTTGTGCCCTGCCATGCTATTTTGATTACTGTAGCTTTGTAGTATTGTCTTAAGTCTGGAAGGTTATGCTTTCTGCTTTGTTCTTTTCCCTCAGTATTACTTTGGCAATTCTGGGTCTTTTATTGTTCCATATGAATTTTAGGATTATTTATTCTAGCTCTGTGAAAAATATCTTGGGTAATTTGATAGGGATAGTATTAATCTGTAGATTGCTTTGTGTAGCATGGCTGTTTTAACAATTATAATTCTTCCAATCCAGGAGCATGGGATAGCTTTCCATTTCTTTGAATCATCTTTATTTCCTGTATTAATGTTTTATAGCTTTCAGCATTTAAGTTTTTCACCTCCTTGGTCAGGTTTATTCCTAAGGTTTTTTGGTTTGTTTGTTTGTTTGTTTGTTTTTAATTACAGATTCTAATTCACTTCTAGTGATTGGTCTGTTCAAGTTGTCTATTTATTCTTTTTTTTTAATTAATTAATTAATTTATTTTTGGCTGTGTTGGGTCTTTGTTGCTGCTCATGGGCTTTCTCTAGTTGCGGCAAGTGGGGGCTACCCTTCGTTACAGTGCATGGGCTTTTCATTGTGGTGGCTTCTCTTGTTGCAGAGCATGAGCTCTAGGCACACAGGCTTCAGTAGTTGTGGCATGCGGGCTCAGTAGTTGTGGCTCACAGGCTAGAGCGCAGGCTCAGTAGTTGTAGTGCACGGGCTTAGTTGCTCTGCAGCTTGTGGAGGTCTTCCTGGACCAGGGCTTGAACCCGTGTCCCCTGCATTGGCAAGCAGATTCTTAACCACTGCGCCACCAGGGAAGTCCCTAGGTATTTATTCTTGATTCAGTTTTAGTAGGCTGTATGTTTCTAGAAACTTCTCCATTTCTTCTGGTTGTCCAATTTGTTGGCATATAATTGTTCATAGTATTCTCTTATGGCTTTTTATATTTCTATTGTATGTATTTCAGTTTTTATCTCTCTTTCATTTTTTATTTTGTTTATTTGGGTCTTCTCTCTTTTCTTCTTGGTGAGCCTGGCCAGAGGCTTGTCAATTTTGTTTACCCTTTCAAAGAACCAGCTCTTGGTTTTATTGATTTTTTTCTTATTATTTTTAAAATCTCTATTTTATTTACTTCCTCTGTGATCTTTACTGTTTCCTTCCTTCTGCTGATTTTAAGGTTTTTTTGTTCTTCTTTTTCTAATTGTTTTATGTGGTAACTTAGGGTGTTTATCTGCGATTTTTCTTGTTTTTGAGGAAGGCTTGTATCACTATGAACTTCCCTACAGGAACTGCTTTTGCTGCATCCCATAGATTTTGTATGGTTGTCAATTATAGAACTTGAAGATAAAACTTCAGTAGTAAAAACTTTATTTGAAGTACAAAAAGAGTCCTAGTTTAATATTAAGTATTAGTAACAAGTACTGGTATTAACAAGAAGTGAACATTTCTGATTAGCCTAAGTAGAGTGGTCCAGTGTGATCCAAAAGATATCCTCTGGACTGGACAAATACCAATTCCTTAGTTGAGTTCCTAAGGGTTTCTCACCACCTTTCTTAATAAGAATTTGCATCAGAACACTCTTTATGCACTATGATGTATGCATAATTAGTATTTAGATCTCATTATGGAGTGTATGCTTAGATATTCTCAACAAATCCTGGAAAGTAACTTCTATGGTAGAAGTCCTAAAGTCGTGATCCAGAACTGACAGGCACATAGTATCCTCTCTTTGGCCAACACAATTAAAACAAAGTTGAATTTGCCTTCAGCTAAGGCATGTCTTCATATTGCCATAGATTCCATAACACCCAGCCTCTAAAATAATTTGAACTTGTGACTCCAGCCTTGTGAGGGTGTTTTACAAGTTTTCCTGAACTGCTTGAATTCCACCTGACTATAAGAGACAAAGGTGAAGGCAGATAAGCATTGCCTTTTGTGTAAATTTGTCTTAATAAGGCTAACTTGTAGTGGACATACTACACATTATCTATGCAGTACCAGAAATACTAAAAAGTATTCATATAGCTGTTCATAGGAAAGCACATATGTCAAACATATCTAAATATATATCCTTGTTTCCCCTTTGAAAATATTTCCAGAAATGATGTGATCCTAATGATAACAAAAATGGTGTGAATAGCTGCAAGTCGTTTTCCAAAATGTGCGGAGGGACTATTGAAGCTAAATCTAGAGAATAAAATTCAAACTTCTTAAGACAATTGGATGAATTCCTTCATTATTTAGTCACAGCAGGCTCCGCGTTTGACCTGTAAAGCTAATAAAGACTGGAACCCTCCCTTTCTTCATGACAAGCCCTGTTGAGCTCTTTGGTTGCAGTTCAAGCTGGAGAGCATTCCTAATAAGACTTTTTTCTAGCTCATTTTCTTGCAAATGAAAGCTCTGCCGGTGCCTTGCCCTTAGTTATGGAAAATAAAACCACTAACCTCAGGTAACTCTTGCTGAATGCAATAAAGATTTAATTGTTCAAATAATCCTCCAGCCTTCACATACCAAATGTTCTTTATACTCTGAATTTAAGCAACGTTTCGATTATTCTCCCTTACATGAAGTTAACTCATTTCATTACCTGTCACTTCACTGGATTTTAGAATTAATAAAAGAGTGAGAGATTTGAGCCCACTGTGCATTATGATTTCTACATGGTCTTTTGAGCATTTAGAATTGTGTGTGACAATATTTCATATTTTCAATTTCAATTCAGTATTTTCAATTATTTTATTATTTCAATATTAGAATTCAATATTGAATACAAATATTGAAATAATTATTGAATGAATAATTATTGAATAATTGAATTCAATATTTTATTATTTCAATATTTTCAATTATTCATATTTCACAGTATTTCAGTATTTCATGAAATATTTCATATTTCATTTTATGCCTTTTCCTGGTAAAATTAGTATTCTGCAAATTAGGAGAGCCAGAAACAAGTTCCCAATCAACCTGATAACACTGTCTCCTTGAGAAAGTGATCATGTTCATTTTCAGGCAATTTCTTTTCTTCCATTTTATTTTGAATTCTACTTTCCTGCAGGTCATTTGCATGTCAGGCCACAGAAAGTCTCTCAAGGCTGCTTCTTGTGAAATTGAGTGGCCCCTTTTTCTTTCTTTGTTACAAGTGTTTACTTTTTCTAGAGTACGTCATCTTTTCTCCTAAGGAAAATTTTACATCCATTTAAATGTCTTGCCACCTTTTCTCTGACAGGCTTACTGACTTTTAAACCTAAGCATTTGGAGCGTACAAATTCAGTGATGTGTACTGAGTTTTCCATCTATTTTAGACAAATTGGCACCCACCACTTCACCTTAACCTAGCTGCCCAGTACTATCTTCCAAAGAACCCAAGCATATCTGGCAGGTTCCGTATATCTTGGCTGAATCTACACTGATTTTTCTAGCATAATGAGATGAGTCTATACTAGGATGGGAAAAAGTTGAAGAAATAATATAAAGGAAAATATATATGGCTTTATCACTATACCATATATTTTAGTTTTACTGTAGATAAATCATGAAACTAATAACTCCTGTGTACACAAATGGATGAGAAGAAAGAGAAATCTAGTAATTAATAAACACCTACTTTGTGTCTAGTATTATAACTAGATGTATTTGTACTTTCTCACAGGCATAAATACGAATAAGCATCACTAAAATAACATTCTATTCCAATGTTTCCTAATCTAATATGGGCTCCAGAACTTCAAGGTTAATATGAATGAGGAACTGTTTTTAATAGTGTTTGTAATAGGTTCCTTTGGCTGCTGTAACAAAATACCACAGATGTGGTGGCTTAGAACAACACATGTTTATTCTCGTATAATTCTGGAGTCAGAAGCCTAAGATCCATTTCACCAGGCCAAAATCAAGGTACTGGTAGGGCTGTGCTCCCTTTGAGCCTCTGAAGGGAGAATCTGTTCCCTGGCTTCTCCAGCTTCTAGAGCAGCATTCCTTGCATCTCTTGGGTGCTGGTCCCTTCCTCCATCTTTGAAACCAGTAGCGTCTCATCTTGCTTCAGTCATCACATTATCCTTGTCTCTGTAGTCCTGTGCACTCTGCCTCCCTCTTATTACACACCTGGATTACATTTAGGGCACAACCAGATAATCCAGGCTAATCTCAAAATCCTTAATGTAATCACATCTGCAAAGTCCCTTTTTCCGAAAAAAGATAACACCCACAGATTTCAGGTATTAACACCTGGATACTGTTGCGCGTCATTATTCAGCCCATCACAGAGTCGAAGCAGCTCCTTATCTTGGGATTTTTCCTTTTTGAAGCCATTAATTGTGAATGATTAAATTTGCACTATGAAATAAAAACCATGCAGTTGATTAAAGAGCTATTCTAAACATATTTATATACGTTCAATTATCAACCTTAAATTAAGGTGTTACGTTTATTTCAAAATCTAGTCTCTGAAAACTGATGAAATTTTAGCAAAGGTAAACAGAAAATTCCCTTGACCTAATCCTCTTCATTCAGCATCTTGATCTTGAATTATCCCCTGTCCTATCTGCCATTAGTGACAGTTTCAGTTGGAGTTATCTTTAAATCTTAACTTTAAGGAGAATATTTGCCAAGGACTTCTATTTTTCCAATTGTTTTAAATGTAAAATGTGACTGCTAGATTTTGTTACATAAGTAAAAAGAAGCTAAAATGTTTACAACACTCAAGAAAAGTTTGAACATGATAAAAATTAGTGGAGGGAAAGTGGGAAAACATTTCAAGTGAACGTAACACCGTAGTGGAGGTGAGAGAAAGTTCATGTGTCACCTATTGTGGGATCTGATTTCCTATAAACGGAATTGTGTTCTTTTATCCTCCCATAATACTTATATACTGGGATCTCTTTTCTTTCCAACCAGACTGAAGGCAGGATTGTGGCTTTTCTTTACAATTTCATCTTCCAGTGCTACATCTGGAATATAATTGCAGAACCAATATTTGAAGCCAGTTGGATTGGATTGTATAATAGGTTGTGATATATGAATTTAATCAGAGCAAAAATGCATGTAAGTGGAAGAATGGTGGGAAAGGGATATAAGAATAGAAACAGATCACATTATTGAGATTCCTTAAAACCAAGATGGAAAATTTGATCTGCAAACCTAAATTGATGTTCTGGACCCAATTCCAATGTGTATGTGTATATGTGTGGGGGGGGGCAGGGGTGGGCACTCCCCATACCAACAAGCAATTCTTGGACACCAGCAGGGTGCCTAAGAATTTAACTCAATTTTGACACTGTCTACTTGGAGATAGCATCAGATTCCACAGGTTAAGCGTTCAGTCCTATAAGACTTCCCCCTCAGTCTCCCCCGTCCCCCCACTTCAGAAGCCAGTTGCAAGCTCAGGTTACTACCTGTGTTTCTGACCTAGGGGCTTTAGATTGGGGGTTCCATTGACCCTCTCCTTGGGTTTCAGATGCCATTTGCAAGCCCAGGTTGTTACCTGTTCTTCTGACCAACTGGCTGTAAATCAGAGGTTCCCACGACCTTCTTGAGTTTGATTAATTTGCTAGAGTGGCTCTCAGAACTCAAAGAAATATTTTACTTACAAGCTTACTGATTTATTGTAAAAGGGCATAACTCAGGAACAGCCAGATGGAAGAGATGCATAAGGCAAGATATGTGGGAAGGGGTGTGGAGCCTCCGTGCCCTCTCCAGGGTCACCAGTCTCCCCAAATCTCTATGTGTTCACCAACCAGAAGCTCTTCAGACCCGTCCTTTTGGTTTTTTTATGAAGGCTTTATTACATAGGCATGATTGATTTAAGTCCTTGGCCATTGGCAGTTGATTCCAGCTCCTCTCCCCTCCCTGGAGGTCAGGGGGTCTGCGTAAATGCTTTCCAAAAGTCGCCTCATTAACATAACAAAAGACACCTTTATCACTATCTACACTTAGGAAATTTCAAGGGTTTTGGGACCTGTGAGCCAAAACTGGGAACAAAAATCAAATATATATTTCTTATAGTAAATCACAATATCACAAAATCATATTAAGATTGAACAGTAAAGGTGAGTTCAGACTCAAGAGTCTGTAATTCAGACTTAAGATAATGAGAGTCTGGTTTATGGTCAAATCAATGAAAGTAATGAAAACACCTTGCTGTTACTTAACACTGCAATTGACTAAGGGCAGTGCCCGAGGGATAGATGCCACAGTGACTCACCACTGGCAGTGGTGCAGAGCATTTGAAGGGAAGGTGTGTCACTCTTCTGTGCTTAATCTCAAGGGATGGGGTCAGCATCAAGAGACACAAGAGCAGGGCTTTCCTGGTGGCGCAGTGGTTGAGAGTCCACCTGCCGATGCAGGGGACACGGCTCGTGCCCCGGTCCGGGTCTGGGAAGATCCCACGTGCCGCGGAGCGGCTGGGCCCGTGAGCCATGGCCGCTGAGCCTGCGCGTCTGAGGCCCGCGTACCGTGCAAAAAAAAGAGAGACAAGAGCACATTGCAGGAATATTTAAGTGGTAGAAATCAGGGTTAGCTTCTGTCAGGAGGTGTGAGCATAATCAATAAATCTGTCTTTTAGATTTGCAAATGAAAAACATATATGTATATAAATTCTAATGTTATTTTTAATTGATCTAAAAGCAATAAAATATGGCCATTGTGAGTTTGAAAAAGAAACCAGAATATTTAAGAGGCGTACCTTTATATTCAGTATAAAGTGAATTCTTACTCTTAGATTAAACATGTACTTCATTTATGAAGTCAAGGCTCTTACTCTTTATGGGTACTTTGTCTGCTAGATGGTTCTTAACTCCCTCTCTGTCCCTAAGCCTGTATCTTCCTGGATCCGTAACCCATAAGAGGAATCGATAATTGGCTGAGAGAATGAGGTGGTCTTTTTCTCAAATTATTTTGTCATTTTGGAAAAGGTCAAAAATTTAAATTTTTGCTTTTTCAGTTGTTTTTTTAAATGTTTCTTTATTATAAAAATAATAGAAAAGTTATGCTTCGAAACACATTTACCTTTGTTGAGTGAAATTTAAAAACTCAGAATGTGAAAGCTGTGAGTTTGTTTTATTTGGGACCTTACTGAGGACTTATAGCCCAGGAGACAGCCTCTCACAGAACTCTGAGGAACTGCTCTGAACAGGTAGGGGGAGGCGCTAGTATATGTGTGATTTTGGCTAAGGAGTATGTGTAGTCAAGCATACATCTCTGTAGATGGTTACTACTAGTCACGAGGAACAGATATCTCAGTTAATGGTTTCAGTGCTTTTCTAAGTATGGAAAGACACAAGAATCCGGGTTCATAAAAATTTTTCCTGAAATATATCTAACTATCTAAGGGTCCTTTGGCCTGTTTTCCCAAAGCACCAAGTGCCTCATCCTGTACTTTGTCCTGAATTCCTTTCAGTGTGTACCGTAGATCAGTGACTACAGTGGCTAATGACTTGATCTTTGTAGAACTGGATGATGAGTAACATTCTTTGTTTTGCACCTTAAAAGGTTGTTGTGAGGATTAAAAAACACAATCACACATATAAATTTCCTGATTCATAAAGTATACTCCATCAATGCTTTTTTTTCCTCTCTCTCTCAAAGAAAAGCAAACTGGAAAATTCAATAATGTGAAAAATCTAGCATGGTACTTGAACTAATGTTTAGTTGGATTGAACGCTTAAAAAAATGGATTAGAAGGTTTAAAGATTATAGGGAATAGTTATATAAGAGATGAGAAACAGAGGAGCTAGAAGGAGCAATAGAAATATATTTTGTAGGTTGCACAATTTTCCTCCTCACTTCCTTTTATGTTCTTTCTCTACTTCACACATGCATTACCTACAAAAAACTTTATTCCCTATCATTGGCTTTTGGTCTAGAGTCATGGCTGATTATCTGAATTCCTTTGGAAAAGAGGATACAAAGAGCCCTATTGGTCCTTTTCCAAGCACCTACAACTTGAGGAGTCTTTCGTACTGATTAAGAAGACTCAATTTTGCATTAGTATAGGCTAACTTCTATAATATTCCTTATACACAGGCACATCTTAGAGGCTTATCTCAACAAAGAGATTTATTTCACACTCACATCTAAGAATAATGAAGATTGCTAGGCATGGGTTAGAGGAAGTCTCCTTCATATAGCCTTACTGGATCCTAGGCTCCTTCTATCTAATGGCTTGATTAAAATCGAAGATTTCAAAGTTTTCCGTTGGATTTACTGCATCCATCTAGCGGATGAAGGAAGAGAAAATACATAGAGTTGAAGAGTAGTTTTATGGATCTAGAGGTGGCATTCACTTCTGCCCACATTCTGTTGGCCAAAACGTAGTCACATGGCTGTACTGATGGCAACAAAGGGTGGAAATTATACCCTAGCCCTGTACCCAGGAAGAAAAAAAACAAACATTTTTTTGCGTATCCAGCAGCTAAATTGTAGCTATTTTCTGCCATCGTGATGATATTGATGATGATGATGAAGATGATAATGATTGTTGGACTTGGGATAAACATTGTTATTAATTTATCCTGAATATGCATCCAAGATGTTCTGGATTCGAGACTGATTAGTCATTAATAGTTGTGTTGACCTCCTTTACCCTGGTGTTTATTCCTGGAGCACACAATGAAAGACAGATGGTAAGATTATGAAAGGGGCCTCGCACTCCATAGGGGATGAAAGTAAATGGATTTTACCTGCCTATATACTGTAGAAAAGGACAGCTACCTTCCCCACATATCCCAAAAATGAAGGAGAAAATTTTCTGTTCCTCATAGATGGGAAGAAAAGAAAATGGCTTCTTACTCTAACCTTTTGAAATGTAAATCTCTCCAGTGGGCAGTCAGCCCCATTTTCTCTGGCTTATATGACCTGGAGACACCTCCATGGTCTTGGGTCTCTTGAAATGCAAACCCATACATCCTGAGTTTTAAATCTCTCTTGAGTTCTCTCACTATCCACACATTGTAAATTTCCCAAGACTTGCTCCTAGCCCAGGATCTCAAGGTTTCAGCACAATTTATTGAGAGAGCCAGTACACTGCAGGGTTACTAAATATTTTCTTACCTGCTCACATGATAATGATAGTAGCCAACATTTGCTGAGCACTTGCCCTGTGTCAAAACCTGTATCAGTGTTTTATTTAGAATCTGTAGTGTCTCATTAGTCTCTACAACCCAGGGAAGGTTACTACTACTTGTTTTACCGATGAGAAAATTAAGACACAAAAAAGTAACCAAGGAATATATTGTACAGCACAGGGAATATAGTTAATATTTTATAATAACTTTAAATGGGAAATAATCCATAAAATATTGGATCACTATGTTGTACACTTGAAACTAACATAATAATGTAAATAAACTATACTTTAATTCTTTTTTAAAAGTTAATAAAGCACCTAAGGTCATGCAGGTGGAATGTTGTACAGATGAGATTTGAATACAAACAGTTGACTCTAGAATATGAATATATGCTTTATTAAGAAAAAAAATACAATAGTGGAGTAACAATCTTTGCATGGTTAAACTTCTTCCTAGGAGGTCCTTTCATCACACCTGTTGGGATTCCTGACTACCAATCCCATTTGGATTAGCAGCACTTGTGTGATTTTTGGTGGATGGCTTTAGGACTAGGTAATGTAAACATATTTATTGGAATGATTCACAATTAGAATAGCAGCAGTACCTCGATCCAGAGATTTTATCTGGTTTATTATTGGGTCCCCTAAAGACTAACACAGTACTGTTCAAAAGAATAACCCTTGATAACTATTTTGAACCAACAATTAAGAACAGATTCTGAGCATATGTGTAACGGGCCCCTCATAAATAGTAGAAGTTTATCCCTCCTTCCTTTGGGGGACCACAGTCTATTTGTGGAGTAAACCAAAGGAGAAGCAGGTAACTGGTGAGAATGCATTAATTATGGACAAATTAAGAGCTTTTTCATCATCTGTATCATCTACTTAATTTGCTTAAACATAAATTATAATTTCAGGGTCCTACTGATGCTTACTAGAACAAAAGTATACTCATAACAAGGAATAAAAAATATATAGGGGAAAGGTGACTGTTAAAGAGTGAAATTTTTCTTTGGCAATAATATAACTATAAACTTCAATCTAGTCATTGCCCTAATTGTCCTGAATTCTGAACTAATAAAAATCCTGACTAAATGAGATCTTTCGCCCTGTAATTGCAAGAGAAAATTTTTAACTGACCTAGTTTCCTTTTTATCAGACACTTTAAATCCTTTTTTATTCCTAATATTTTATTCAAACATAATACAAGTCATTATATCGTGTGTATATCAGGTACTGAAATCATTTTCTGAAACTTTACATTTTATTTTTGAAAAGCATTTCTATAAAATAAAGGAAAATATGAAGGTAATAAAAGTGTTTATGACCATTGGAATATTTTATTTGGTGAAAGGGAAGCAGTCACAGTAGTGAATTTTATTAGTAATCCAAGAAATGAGGATTTTTTTCATTTTGGTTATACATATATGCTCTCATGATATTTAAAAGTTTCTATTTAGAGTTAACTTTAATCATAAAAATTATTGAAACTTCCTATTTTAAATAATGTATTTAATTCTATAACTGAAAAGGGAATTAATCAGTTTACCTGAGGGAGGTGCAGCAATGCTCTAGGTATAGAAACATCACAAATAAAGGTTGTACTGAAGGATTAATACATCTCAAAATATAAATAATTTATTCCTGTCTCAGTAATAATGCTTAGGCAACTATAATAAATATTGCCCGCAGTCTTAAAGGGAATTAGGCAAAATTCAGTCTCTTACCTGAATACATTATCCAATCTTTTAAGTTTTGCTTTACAAATCTTAAAGTTCACTCTTCAAAGTAGTTTATTATTTCATTAACAAGTCAAAAGGGAAAAGACGTAGTATAAGATTAATTTATAATTTGAAAGGGTCAATGAAGATTTATCTAATTGGTGTACTGCAGATTTCAAATCTTTGAAAAGCTACCCATGTCTTTAGACAAGATAAACTTTATATCATAGGAGTCCTAATTATAAACCTGACATTTCAACTGAGAAATCCCACTGGCTCACTGTGAAATAGAGTAACAATAAGACATGAAGTACTTTTAAAAAATCGCTTTAATAGAGCATGACTTTTAAAAATGGTACGACTCTAGGAACAGGTGGACTGCATGTAATATTTTTCCTAATAATGCCTTTAAGGAAGACCTTCAGTTCAGTTTAAATAGTCTTTTAAAAACTGAATTGGCCACTAGTATGCATTCATTTTGTTTTTGTCTTGAAATTGGCAATTCTTTTTCTCTCTCTTATCCTTCATATCAATTTGGAAGGTGCACTTAAAAGATTAGGATCAAGGAGAGCCATGCCACTGGCAGCCAAGGCCCAAAGAACTTTCCTGTGTTGACCTAAATCAAATACTCAACACTCTCTGTGTATAAATGCTCAAGTAGCTATGATGCCACTTACAAGAATAGATGCAACCATAACTAAACTATGTTGAATCTCTGATATTTATCAAATGTAAATATCTGTAAATCACATTAAAAGAGGAAATAAGCTTTATTTTGAATGCTTTGGAAGAGTTAGTAATGACTTGTACTGAGGGTACAATCCTGGAAGAAGCCTAGCAGATAAGACATGTGTTAAATTGAATGTTGAATTTGTGTGAAGTAATGGATACTTATGTCCATAAGGTATTGTAGAAATTATAGCCATTCAGCACCCTAGTTTTTACATTAATGGTTTCTAAAAATGTTTTTAAATCTATTATGCTCATAGAAGGTATCTAAATGACTTATAGTTGGGAATAACTCTATTACCTTTTTTTCATAAGTATACCAGTTCTCTTCCAATGCAATCAACCACTTTCATTTTGTTAACAACTTTTAGATTATAGAAAACTAAAATGGTAAAGAAAATATCAAAATAAAGGCAACCCTGCCAGTGCCTCTTTATACATAGTAGACCAGGGTTGGCAAATAGATTTTATTTTTCATGCCTATCCTGATGGATTGGTAAACAGTTACCTAGAGGGCTATGTAAAGAGGAAACTTAGGTTGAATATAGCCTCAGAAGAATGATTATTAAGACATATCTGCTATGGGTTCTTGATATTTGTCATCTGCCGGTAAATCCTCGATTTTTGTGAGAGATATTTGTAGGATCTTTGTTAATTTCCATTTTCAGATAAGAACATATATTTCCCCCTTTCCCCACAAAAATATGTATGCATCCACAAATTAAAAAATAAGTAGTACTGAGATATGAATATTCATCCATTTGTTTTGCTCATTCACCAGCGAAGAAACTCATTCTTGCACATCCTAATGTGTATGATTGAAATCTGGGTCTCAGGAAATTGCACATTAACTCATGGACATTCAAGTTGAAAGTGCAATTGTTCAATCTGTAGATACAAAATGTCTACTTTTATAAATATTAATCAAATGCCTTCTGCAGTACCCTGAGTGAAAACTATTTCAAGATTTTATCTATTTAAAAATATTTACTTAATATCTAAATCATGCTGCTAATTGGGCCAAAATCTTTCAAATGAAGTAAAATAAAGCCCATTTTCTCCTACCATAAATTGGGAACATTGCTCAGTATAAGCACATGACAAGGTGACAAGAGAGTGAGGTATTACATATGAATGTAAGATGTAAAGCATCACAAGAAAATTCTCAGCAGCCTCATCACTGAATTTAAAGACTAACAACACTATTAGGAGAAAAGACTGTATTGTAGAAACACCTATCTGAAATTCTTTACATCAGTGTAATCTACCCAAAGGAGATGCTCGATTCTGACTGTGCACAGACAGCTGAAACAGCCAGACCTACACCTAGGAGATGAGATCATTCAGGTTCACGGTGACCCAGGCACACCACAGAGATCTGGAGGTACTGGGCTCACAGTTGTCATGAGGTAATATGGATAGGCCATTAGCAGTGCTGCAATGACGTGCACCCCTGGGCAACGGTCTGCTTGTTTTGCTGCTGTAGTAAACAATTCTCTCACTAGAACTGCCAGCACCTGGTGGTGATATTCTTTTCCCTTTGAATTAACGGAGGAGGCTTTTGAAGGTACCTCCAGCATTAAGAAGCCTTTGTGTATAAGCAATTTTTTTTTTTTTTTGCATCTGGCACAATGATGTGATTTTGCCATGTTGGCTTAAAAACATGACCTTATTTAAGAATTTTAGAATTCTGGGATGATTGGCGCACGTGAAAGTAGTGACCTATTTTTTTATTGTTTTTAAATGACTTGGAGCTTTGGTTTACCTAGTGAATTTCCAAAATTCACTTCTACTTTATCAATTTTTGACTTTGCCAACTGGTAAACTTTCGTTTTAGGGTTTTGCTGAGGCTTTCTTGAGACAGGCTCTTATGATAGCATCTCTGTAAGTGCTGTGATATGACAAGCTTCCGAGGCAGCTGTAAAACAGTTATAACCGCCATTAAAGTGTCTTGGCTGGGATTGATACTAAAATGAACAAAGGGAACACAAGAATCTAAAATGTTCTTACTTGATTGTTACGGTGTTGTTTTATAAGGAACATCTTAAATTGGAAACAACAGAGTTCTGGGAGTCAAACAGCTAGATTAAAGTCTCAGCCCTACAAATTAGCAGCTCTTCGATCTTGGACAATTTATTTTATTTTTGATTTTAGGTTTCCATATTTATAAAATAGAGATCATGATCCATACTTCTTAGTGTTCTTGTGAGGATAAATGAAAAGAGTATTTGAAGAGTCTAGCCCAATGCTTGACACACAGCTAACACTTAGGAAATCATGGCTTTTGTTTTTTGTTTTTTTGTTTTTTTTTTACGGTACGCGGGCCTCCCACTGCTGTGGCCTCTCCCGTTGCAGAGCATAGGCTCCGAGCATAGGCTCCGGACGCGCAGGCTCAGTGGCCATGGCTCACGGGCCCAGCCGCTCCGCGGCATGTGGGATCTTCCCGGACCGGGGCACGAACCCGTGTCCCCAGCATCGGCAGGCTGACTCTCAACCACTGCGCCGCCAGGGAAGCCCATGGCTTTTGTTTTTAGTATTAGTATGAGACTCAGTACGGAGGCTATGGATAGTATAGATCCGTTATCTAATTTACCTAGTGTTATTCCATGGTTTTATCCTGAGCTAGCTGGCTAGGCATACAGAAGACAAAATGGTGACATTTTACCCTATCAACATCATTAATAAAAGCACTTACCCCAAGTCAGCAGTGACCTGGGTAGTGTTTATGTATTAAATTTTTCAGATTGATAAATAGATACTTTTGTGCTAGAGGGCCAATGTGTCTTCATCCTTTATCTTACAAATTGAAGAAAAATCAACAGCTCAGGTAATAAAAATGATGAATTTACAGTCACAGAGTGAAGAACTATAATTATATTCCAGTTTTCTTGACCATTAGAATTATGATCTCAACTAATTAGGTAGTGAACATCCAAATAATATTTATTGGTTTATAAGTTTGTGGCTATTACTTATGGTCATGAAAAGGAATCTAGAATTCATTGTGCAGTACTTCCTGAAATCTGTTTCACAAAACCTTACATACCCCAAGCTTTTTCTAGAACTAATACATTAATCAATCTCCACTTCAGAAATTTGCTGTATTAGCTGATTTAAATTACTTCTATAAAATATATTGACTGATTACCCTTGCAGATTGTAAACTCAGAGCTATTCAGCTATATTTTAGCTTTTGGGAAATTTGATTGTTTCTGCCAATGAAATAATTTGCTTAGTAAGAGTCAGTTTTGCTCCCTGAATCAGTCTTGGGAATGATTTTTTTTGTGGGGTGGAGGGTGGGGAGGGATTTTACATCAAAAGCAAATGCAACAACAACAAACTAGTGGGACTACATTAAACCAAAAAGCTTCTGCACAGCAAAGGAAACCCTCAATAAAATGAAAAGGTAACCTATGGAATGGGAGAAAATATTTGCAAGTCATATATCTGATAAGGGGTTAATATCCAAAATTTATAAAGAATTCATAAATTCAATAGCTCAAAAACACAAACAACCCAATTAAAAAATGGGCAGAGGAACTAAAGAGACATTTTTCCAAAGAAGAGGTACAGATGGCCAACAGATACCTGAAAAAGCACTTAACATCGCTAATCATCAGGGAAATGCAAATCAAAACTACAGTGAGATATGACCTCACCCCTGTTAGAATGTCTGTCTTCAAAAAGACAGAAGATAAGAAGTGTTGGTGAGGATATGGAGAAAAGGGAACCTTGTGTACTCTTGATGAGAATGTAAAAAAAGAAAGAATGTAAATTGGTGCAACCACTATGGAAAACCGTATGGAGTTTCCAAAAAGATTAAAAATAGAACTCCCATATGATCCACCAATCCCGCTTTTGGGTATTTATCCAAAGGAAATGAAATCAGGATCTCAAAGAGATATCTGCTCTTCCATGTGGATTGTAATATTACTGACAATAGCCAAGATATGGGAAACAACTTAAGTGTCCGTCAACAGATGAATCGATAAAGACAATGTGAGATATATATATATATATATGAAATATTATTCAGCCATGAGAAAGAAGGAGATGCTGCCATTTGTGACAATATGGATAGACCTTGAAGGCATTGTGCTAAGTAAATAAGTCAGACAAAGACAAGTGTTGTATGATATCAGTTATGTAGAATCTAAAAAAGCTGAACTCATAGAAACAGATGATGGTTATCAGGATCTAGAGTTTGAGAGAAGTGCAGAGATGTTGATCAAAGAGTACAAACGGGCTTCCCTGGTGGCGCAGTGGTTGAGAATCCGCCTGCCGATGCTAGGGGACATGGGTTCGTGCCCCGGTCCGGGAAGATCCCACGTGCCGCAGAGCAGCTAGGCCCGTGAGCCATGGCCGCTGAGCCTGTGCGTCCGGAGCCTGTGCTCCACAAGGGGAGAGGCCACAACAGTGAGAGGCCTGCATACTGCAAAAAAAAAAAAAAAAAAAGAGTACAAACTTCCAGTTATAAGATGAATAAGTTCTGGGGATCTAATGTACAGCATAGTGATTATAGTTAATAATACTATATTATATACTTGAAAGTTGCTAAGAGAGTAGATCTTAAATGTTCCCACCACAAAAAGGAATGGTAATTATATGGTGTAATGAAAGTGTTAACTAATGCTATGGTGGTAATCATTTTGCAATATGTAAATGTATCAAATGAACACGTGTACCTCGACCTTACACAATATTATATGTCAATTATATCTCAGAAAGCTGGAGATAAGAGTTTTTATTAATCCTAAATATAAGTAATCTAATTGTGTTTGCATAGACAATTGTTATCATTTAATTAAATATTGTATAAAATTGTATAAAAGTTTAAAAAGTTTAAATAGAGCAGTAATTTTTAAAAGCTTTAAATAGAGCAATAATTATTTTTATAATTAAAAGTATAAATTTTTAAAAGTATAAATAGAGCAATAATTTTTAAAAGTATAAATAGAGCAGTAATTTTTTAAAAGTATAAATAGAGCAATAAAAATATAAAAGAATATATAAATAAAAGTATAAATAGAGCAATAATTATTTTTATAAAAATACTAATTTGGATACTTTGGACAATCTCAACAAAGATCAGTCACTAAAAGAGTTGAGAGAAAATATAAAAATCTAACAACATCTGCCTTTGTATTACTATACACATATCTTAAATTCTAGTTCTGCTTTAGTAACTCCAAAAACAGATACTAGAAACAATGACTTATACATATGCAGTATGATATATGCAAGAATGTATAGCTGCTGTAGTTTTTTTTAAGTCAATTTTGAAATTGTATAACTATGGGCAATTTTTGAAGACATATTTTTGATACCACCATATATATAATACACTTATAATCCTATATGTACTTTATGTATACAAGAAACCTGCTTAAGTCAAATTTTAGAAGTTTTTAATTTAACAATTTAGGAAAGATATAACAGACATGTTATAATTAATTCCTCTATGTTTAGCTTTGTGGGTTTTTCATTTGTGCACTATAGAATATGTAATCTGTTATATTTACTCTTTTATTAGTACTAATCCACACACACTTTGGAAATACATGCTTGTAGCTCCTTTTTTAATGATTAAGGAAATTCAGGCAATTTAAATGTAGTAGCACAACTATAAATAGAAAGTTTTACTAGTTATCAGAGGGATAAGTTATTATCATATACAAAAGTTCAAATAAAATGAAAATAATACTATGATGTAAGGATATATTGTTAAATGTCAAAGTTGACATCACTGAAAAAATGCATTTCATTGAATGTTTCCTAACACTGCCTTCTTCACTATAAGAAACCTAAATGTCATTGAGATTGACACCAATCTTTGCTTTTGTCTGTCTGTTCTATGTACTGTGACAGAAAGGTTTTATGTTTATGTATCAATAATGTGTTTTGTGAGAGTACTTTGCAAATCCCTGCCCAGTTCCAAGAGATTACTGAGTAGCAGAAGAATACAGTCATATTTCTTCATCGTTTTAAATGTCACATAAGTTCAGGAGATGTTTTTGTCATGTTGGAAACTGCTGTCTAGAGCGCAACTGTTTTAAAATGCCATTCTAACTCTAAATGATAGACTCTGACACTTCTTACTTCTAAGGAGACTGTTACAAGTGTCTTCTCAATCATTATTGAATTCAGAAGCAGGTACTCAATCTGTAGATCATTGTTCTACCTAGAGTACATTTTTATCAGGTGATGTTTTTTCTTGTAGGGTATGCGAGTGTATGTGTGTGAGAGAGAAAGACAGAGGCAGAGACAAGACAGACAGATACTTAACCATGATATCTGATTTTATTTCTGTTTTACCACAAAAAGGAAATCCATTTATTGGCTATTGATCCTCTCCTCTCCTCCCCTTCCCACCTTTATGACCTCATTTAACCTTAATTTTTTCCTTAGAGGTACCATCTCTAAATACAGCCACATTGGGGATTAGGGCTTCAATACATTAATACTGGGGGGATAAAAACCTTCAGTCTACAACACCCTTTTATTTCCCTTTCTCAGACAAAAGTTCTTTCATTTCATGCTCTGTGACCATATGATTTCCCTTTGCAGCTTCATGTGGTGTGTTGCTTCCTTCCTTCCGGTTTCTCCACTGCTGAATTGTACCAGGCTGCAACTCACACTCTAAACATATAGGTGCTACTTTACATGGCACCTCTGTTGTATAAACCACCCAATCTGTGGTATTTTGTTATGGTAGCTCTAGCAAAGTAAAACATGCCATGATTTCTGACTACGAAAGTATCCAAACACTGCATGTCACAATGGTCGGTGCATCTTTGGAACACTGGTAGTAGAGAGGGGAGAGGAGGAGGGGAAGAAAAAAGGTTTTCTCACAGTTCTGGAGGCTAGGTGTCCAAGATTAAGGCTTAGGTGGATTTAGTTTTTCCCAAAGCCTCTCTACTCAGCTTGCAGGTAGCTGACCTCTCTGTGTCCTCACAGGGCCTTTCCTCTGTGTACACACATTCCTGGTGTCTTTTTTTTATGTTGACATTTCCTCTTCTTATGAAGATACTAGTCATATTGGATTAGGGCCCACCAGAGCAGCCTTATTTTAACTTAATCACCTCTTTGAAAGCCCTGTCTCCAAATACAGTCACATTTGGAGATGATGGTGATAGGGCCTCGACATATACATTTTGCAGTGCTGGGGACACAATTCAGCCTATAACATGGGGATTGCAAGCTATTTTCCAAAATAAATTTAAGCAACCTTCTAAAAATAAAAAATCTTTCAAAGTTATAACAGGAAAGTGTAGCTATTCCCACGAGCAGCCACATTCCGACCCCTAAATATGTGAGACGCTAAAGACTTTGAGGTTTCCTCAAAAGCATATCATAGTGATCCAGGTAGAGTCCCAGGAGGGTGTCACTGTTGTAGCAAATGTACATCTTTAAAAAAAAAAAAATGAATGTGTTTGCAGAGGGTGCTGATGGTCTTTACGTAAGCTGGAGAGAAGCCACCAAAATGGTAAGAACTCATTGTTAAATTTCCAGCAGTGTCCTGGGCTGAGGTCAGGGTGGAGAGATCCCCAAACTCTCTAGTAACTAGAAAGGTGTTCTGTACTGAGGGTCTGACTTGATTCATCAAGCCTCACGGAAGTCAGTGGGATTGCAGTGTTGTTTCCTTGCATTTTACATTGATACCATCTTTCGTCAGAAGTAATTTATTCTGAAATTCAACGTCTCATATACTGTAACAATGAGAATTTCATGGAGAGGAAGCATAAATAACATTCCATTTCCAAGAAAAGAATGCCCCCGATTGTAAATGACAGACTGACTTCCCAGGTGTTCAGCGATCTAACATTAGCTCCAGGATAGTTCTGCCTACGCAGACAGCCCATCTCTGGAATCTTCCCTGCTGGGCTTGTGACTTTAACTTCAGCATATACTCATTTAGTAAACACTGTTGAGTCTTATTCTTCCTTTTTTGTGAAAAAGTTTATGTCATTAATTCACCTATTCCCCTAGCTGTTCTTAGTCGTTTTTGTTTTTTTTTTTTTGAAACCTCTAGTTCAATCTTAGTCTTTAATCGAAGAGCACTTTATATGGCATTTTTTTGGGCAAACTGAAAAACACTGTATTCAGCTCAGTCAAGTTTGTTCTTCAGAACCTTGAACTGCTGCTTACTCTGTTGTTAGATTTTTTTTTTTTTTGGTACCGCGGGCCTCTCACTGTTGTGGCCTCTCCTGTTGCGGAGCACAGGCTCCGGACGCGCAGGCTCAGGGGCCATGGCTCACGGGCCCAGCCACTCCGCGGCGTGTGGGATCTTCCCGGACCGGGGCATGACCACTCACCCACAGCCTCCATCACCACTGCATACAAAGATGCTGACAGTATTTATTGGGGTCAGTGAACATGTCTTTCCTAAACAAAACCAATGAATCACTCTTGGATCCTGTAGAATGTTTGAAGAAAGAATAGGAGTAACAATAAAATTTTTTAAATTTAATACTTATCCATATATTTTCATGTTTTAAGTAAACATTGGCCAAAAATTGTAGACAGTATCTGGCTAGATGCTGTCATATACAAAATTTATGAGTACATATTGTCTTCTGTCTCAGCTTCCAAGGGATTTACTGTCAATGATTTACTCCCTTGAAACTCAAAGTGTGGTCCCCAAAACAACAACATTAGGATTCCCTAGAAAATTATTAGAAATGCACATTTTCGGCTACACCCCAGAACCACTGAATCAGAAACACTGAAGGTGGAGTCCAGTTATCTGTATTTTAACAGAACCTTCAGATGACTCTTTAGTGAACCACTGATTTACCTATTAAAAGTCTAAATCAATACTTAGGGCTATTTGAACGAAAATAGTAGCATTGCCATTTGAATATACTTGGACTTCTTCAGTGATTTTAGAACTTACTGATATAATTGTAGAAAATCAATCTTATATCTGTCTCTCTGATTTATAATTCCATTCTCAGACTTGGCATCTCAGAATGATCCAAGAGCCCTATACCTAATTTCTCAGCTAAAAGGCAACATAGACTTGGGTTCATTTCCTAATACATGGATGAAAAGCTATTTCCCATTACATTTCTTTGGTATGGGACAGGAAAAATGAATAGGAAATGACAGCAACCCAGCACCAATTTATCAACCTTGCTGTCATTTCTTAAATATCATTTTCACAGATATGTTATTACAGAGCTCTGGTAGAGGACAAAGGGATGATTTGGCAAGCTCCAAAAAGACTCTCAAATGTTGGGAAAATATTTTGTTCCAGAGTCATGACAGATTTATGCTATGAATAAATGTTTGGAATTCAGATAATATATGTCACCATTCATTTGTGGCACAAAAACAGTAGAATTATAAGAGAGGAACTTCATTGTTTTTACACTAAAAGAAAAACATGCGTCTATTTTGAAAAGGGAAAAAAGTAGCACGTATTAGTGAAGAAGCAAGAACCAATGAGTAAATACCCTCCTGCCTTTTATCTCCACCTGTATTGAACTCACTTGTACTCTTCTTGCCCTACAAACAGAACTACAATCTGCAATGCAATTATTACCTAACCTTTGCAAGCTGCCTATGTTGTGAAAACGTTTCTCCTCAGTGACATACAAAGCTTAAAGGAGATAGCTACTAATACACTGAAGCACACCTTCCTAGTTCAGGTAGAAATTCTTGCCACTTAAATACAGAGAATTATTTCTACTTCTTCATATATTTTGACTGTATCTTTACCTTCTAATGAAAATGATAAAGTAAAACATCAAAATTGATATGATTGAAATCATTTGGGAATAAAATTGAGAACCATTGTATATAAATATAAAATAATGATTAACAAGGACTTCATTTTGAATATATGTATACACACACACATATATTTTGAATATATATTATATATATGCACATACATATTCATGGGAATATATATTTTTAAAATAATGAAATTAATATTCTCATTATGGTAGAGAAACAGAATTTATGACAAAAATGGAATTCAAAACAAGTTTTTTTTTAAAACTTCAGAATATAAACACATACTTTTTGGCCACTTTGTGTATACCCCAATTCACTTAACTATAATTATTGAGGATTGTACCTTCTATTGGATTGTCCCAGAAATTTCTGATTAAAATATTAATAATGTATTATGAAAAATTGTTTACTATGAAGAAAATATATTGTACAATTTTTGATATTTAGTATTTTGTAATATCAATTATATCAAAATTTATTTCTCATAAATTACTTCTAAATTATAGGGCATATGTCTAGAAAGAGAGCATAATTTTATTCTTCCCCTGAGCAAATAATTGACATGTAGTCCTATTAATAAGAGCATCAATTTTAACTTGGCTTGAAATAATATCTTTGTAAAAAATAGAAAAGTATTACAGTGACCAGCAAAACTTTTGGCCTTCAAGTAACTACTTACTCCAGATATTAATACCAGAATTTTGTTATTTTTAATTGCTCATATCATGACAATATTCAAAAGAAAAAAATAATTTCAAAACTGTGATTACAATTTCACGGCCATTATAGATATTTCCACATTCAACCCTTTGACTTTTTTTTCCATAGGAATTGATCATAATTGTATAATGTTAGCTAGTGTAAAAATCTGATTCACTTTGCAATAACTGCTCAAATACATATACCTAAAATGTAAAACAATTGGGAAGGGATTCAGAAATAAACATATATACATGTGTCTAAAGAGGTCAGTCATATTTTCAAACACAAGCTATTAATACAAAAGCTTATTAATTTAAAAATAGAAACAGTAGATATTCTTTCTAAATAAATGTGGAATATATTGATGCCTTGGGTATAGTAGTAGAAAAAATAGGATTTGTTTACACAGTGACACACTAAGATAACATTAAAGTTTCAATTATGTTAAAAATTAAGGTTTTTACTTTTTTTTTTTTTTTAAATTGCTGGGGCAGGGGGGACTTTATGTTTGAAATATCTCAGACCTTGGGAAACATGAGGCAAGAGGCAGCAGAAAGGATGTACACAAGTCTACTTACAAGGCATGCTGTGAACCCAAGGGAAACTAATTTGCATAATTCTTACTGATATTTTGTTGTGGAAAAGATACTATGTATGGAAACAAATATGGTCAAAGTGTCAAGTTGCAGAACAGTAGAGAAAACTAAGTTATTTGTATGTTTTCAAATAAAATATTCTAAGAATAAGTTATATTGGAACAGGTCATAGTGTAGCAGTCAGGGAATGGCTATTTCACTACTAACTATTTAAATTAACCCATGATTGCCTAATTTGATTTAGATTAATATTTCTAATAGTTTCTTTTGTACCTATTGCACAGGCAAAAAAATAAAAAAGAACAGGGCACACAGTTGATCAATATAATATTATATAATTATAAAAAATTTCATTATTTTAATGTCCTCTAAATGATATTCATTCACTTGAATGTCACTAAATCTCATATTAGTTACATTCTATATTTATGTCTATTGATTATATCATGATGAAAACAGTACCACCATTTTTAACATTTAAAGTCTTTCAAATTGTACAATTATTTTAAATATTTAGAAATTGACATGCTACAGATATCATATATTTGCCAAATGATCTAAAATTTTATTATGTTATTGTAAAGTTAATTTTAGGTGAAATATTATAAAACAAAAGTTATTTCAAATGTTTACTTGCAATATTTTATATCTTGTTATAAAAAGTATTTGAAAATAATATGTTTTCATGCTTGCTACCTTAATATCTGCTCCTCTCTCATGATTTTGAGAATATAGTTCAAAAGCCAAAAAAAAGATGCAGAGTATTTGGTCAATATTTTCAGTTTATTTGTTCTCATAAGCAATTATCCAAAACTTAGGAGATAAGTGAACACTTGCCTAAAAGTGTCATATTGTCACCTAAAATTATTTATTTCTAGCTCTATTATTTTCATTCTGTATAACAATTATTTTTCATGTGATTAAAAAGAAATAATTCCAATTATCCATAGATCCCAAAATATGAATCTTCCGCAGCTAATCCAACTACTGAATGATAATCTAAGTCAATTAATTAATTCAAAAAACATTCTGAGCAGCTACTACATGCCAGACACTGTAGTAAGGCTCAGGCTGAGATGTAGCAGTGAAATAAAGTCCCTGTGGTCATGAGACTTACATTCATGTGAGGGTGAGGGAAAGATAAAAATAAAAAGCATAACATTTGTTAGGAAGTGATCAATTCTAAGCATAAAAAAGGATAAGTGGAAAAAAGAGTGACATGAAGTGGAACAAAGTGGTATTTTGTAATGAGGGAAGATTTCTTTCAGATGGTGGTACTTACATAATTTCCTGGAAAAGGTAACTGAGTCAGCCACATAGGCACATGGGGCAGTAATGTTTAAGGCAGAAGAAATAGCAGAACATGAAGCAGAAACATGAAAGTCCTTTTGAAAGAAAAGGAATGAGGTGCCATGACTAGAATGCAGTGACCAAAGCAGAAGGTAGAAAGAAGGGGTGGAAGGTGGCAACTCATGCCAAGCCTGGCAGGCCTTCATAGGACTTTCAATTTTATTCTGGGTGATATGGAAAGTAATTAGTTCTTTCTGTGTTTCTCATAATGTGCCTTTCCTCTCTGGGCCACCTGCCCTCGTTAGTCCCTTACTGCCTTGCCTCTGCATTAGTTGCACAGCCTCTGGGATAGTTAGATCTCTTGACTCCAGTGTCTTCCCAACCTCCACTTCCCTCTTCACCGCCAAGTGAAGCTTCATTATAGACCTCTTGGATGATTTTTTTTTTTCCTGATCAAAACTTAATAAAAACAACAACATTAATAATAGGTATATTTATAATGTTACATCCATATTAATTTAATTATTTTTTACATTAACCCCTGAGGCAAAAACTGCTATCATACCCACTTTACAGATGAAGAAACTGTGGCTTAGAGAAGTTAAGTAATTGGCTTAAGTATACAGTTAGATAGCAGTGGAGACATGATTTTTTCCCCTTTGCTAATCAAATGAAATGAAACTTTCTCAACCAAATATTGAAAGTCTTTCATATGAAGCTTAAATGTGAGCTAGACTGACCCAAATTCATGTGCCATCTCAATTATTAATTACATTTGACGTCTGAGGCAAGTTACTAAACTTTGACTCAGTGAACTTACCTGTAAAATGGGAATGATAATAATACTTTCCTCAAAATTAAATGAGAAAATGCACACAAAGCACTTTACACCAATCTTACTATATCATGGGCACTTAACAGATGTTGGCTATAATCGTTACCTTAATATTAGCATATACATTGCATGATGCATCTGAACATAAGGGAATATTTCCATGGAAATCTATGTCTTTTTAATTGTAAGACTATATACTCAGGGTATTATTTTATCATAACATAGGTAAAACAATGCTGTATTATCAGTATACAAAAAATATATGTGAGCATTTAAAAACAAAAATTATTCACTTTGTGTTTTAAAAAATACATATTCTTCTTTGCAATTATGACTTTTACATATGTGCCTGGCTATCAGATGGGGAGTGCCTACAGTGACAATGATGAATGCTAAAAGTATTATACTCTTCATGTTTTACTCATCTAAAACACTCAACTGACTATGACCATGAATAAGTAATAGAGTAGGATATGTCATTGTTAATAGTTTTTGTAGGTAGGTTTTGTTTGTTTGTTTGTTTCATTTGCAGTGTAGTAATATGTCTAATGATGGCAGCTTCTATTAGAAAAAATAAAGCGGTATGTCTGAAGCTTGTAAATAGTGTTGTTTGGCCAGGATGTTAATGTACGCCTGATATGTACCATTATTTAATTAGCATAGTTTCAGTCTCCCCTGTGGGCCTGTTCTTGGCTTATCTCCTTTAGGAAGTGGGATGGCTTTTATTTTTAAAATGCATTATAATGGCTGGATTTTTATAAAAGCTTGTCAGCACCTCCCCAGCCCCACCGTCTGTAGCATTATAAATCCAATGTTATTGCTAACAATGTTATTGGCTAGAAGTATAATCTCAAATTTGCTGCTGTCCCAAATTTATGCAAAGCTCAGTAGAAAGCCAGTTCATCCATTCTTTTGGATCAGTGGTCTCGAACTAATTATTAGCTGCTGAATGTTTCTTTCAAATAAAGTTTTTAGTGATGAAAAACTAAATTTACAAAATCAAAAAATGTGTAACTTCTCTGTGAGCTATGGGTAAATTGGCAATCCTCCATATTCCCAGGGTTCTCCAGGTCAACCTCAGGTCTCTAAGGAGTAGTAACATCTGTGCTAAATACTCTGCGATACATCTCCAGGGAAGCCTTCCTGTCAGAGAGTGATGCTTTTTGACTGTAAATTATAGGCTCCATGTAGTTCCATGCTTTGATGATAGTGTGGCCTGTACTAAAGAACACTATATAGGAAGAAGCCATTACTAACCTTCAGTAAAGATGTTGTTGAAGATGTTTATTGATTTACACTACGAGGTTTCTCAGGAACAATTTCTCTCTGGTCTTAGGCTTTTCCTGAACAATTTTCTGGATGAAGGAATAGAGGACAATCATCATAGAGGTAGTGATCCTTGAACTTGGCCATTTTATGATGGATTGTTTTATAGGATCATTCCAGAGGAGGGAACTTTATATACTTGAGAAAGTGCATGGTGAGTTCAGTGAACAACAAGTGATTTGGTGTGTGGGTAGCATTAAATATATGAAATAGCATTTTAAGAAATAATGCTAGATATATGAGTTTTCATTTTACATAGTGTAAGCAGTATATTTTTCATGTTCCATTTAAAGCTTTTGGGGAACAAACTCATAATGATAGGAAATCTGTGAAAGCATTATAAAATATTCATAAATATTATCTTCAAGGAACATACGGATTCCTGGGTAAGGTAAGTTTTCCAAAGAAATAAACATAATTAAACCTAGAAAGTCTGATGGATGTGAACCTTTGAGTAATTTTATTCAGCTTAATAGAGAGCTATATTTTTATATCATTTATCTAAGGCTTTTATATAAATAAATGCATATATGTGTGTGTGTGTGTGTGTGTATATATATATATATATATTCAAATATATTGCTTTCCTATGCCCCCTTCAGAGAATATCATTAATCTGTTCAATACTTTATCATCTGGTAAAAAATGCAAAGATACATAATTAAATCTAAAGTTGAAATTCAATAAATGTTTGTATTGTTAAAGAATGGGTAGTTGGGTGTAAATTATTTTTCAGGATACTTGAATTCTAAATGTTCAAGTGACAAACTGTGTTTATTATAAAATAAAATTTAAAAGTATCATTTTAAATCAAATACATTAAAATGTAATCATTGCTATTTTCCAGTTACAATTAAAAAGGCAATAATTACAGGATATTTATAATTTCATCTTTCTTAGTGATTAAGAATCACCATTATGAGAATACATCATTGTCATAGCAAAATTATGTAGTCTTTCTGAGCTTGTTGTTAGTCTGTTAGCTGGCACTTCCATTTTAGGTGTGCTCTTCTCTGACTCATCCCTATTTCTAGTGATTATTTCTAATCATCTGTAAATCACGTGCCCAGGTTAGCGGATTGAGTGATGGTCTAAGAAACGGTCCTAAGAAGGATGGAACCTCCTGATAAGGAAAATGTCAATATACTTTAAAATTTCAGGATTTGCTTCCTTATCAATAAACTGATGATATCATTAATTTCTTTTTTTAATATCACAAATATCTATTTTTTTTTAAAAAAGGACTGAGCTAAAGAAGTAATTCTTAGAAATGTTGAAAGTTAGCCACACCAGATAACTCACTATGTAGCTCTGTGTGACTGTGTTTCTACAGTGAAGCTCTTTGCAGTGTCTGATGTGCAAAAGCTAAATATTAGCTATAGGCAATCCAGAGGAATAGCAAATAATATCTTGCACTAGATTTCAGAAGACAATATCTCTCTATACCCATTTAGGCTGCTAATTTTGAATATGATTTCTAGTCAGTAGCATGTAATACACATTTAAAGTTTCCATGAATCTTTAATTCAGATATTTGGGATTTTTTGCCCAGAATTAACTTTAAAATATTCTCTGTTCTATTTTTTGCTTACAGTGACTAGTACTTACCAGTATTTGTTATTACAAAAAGAGTAACTAGAAATAACTGGAAATATACTCTTTAGAAATATTCGCACAGTCTCATGGGGTAAATATTCAATTTAGAACGTCATCATTAGGTATGTCTTCACACTTAAGAAAGTATTTAACAAAGGTAAAACTCTCACATAATTAACATGAAGGAGATTTTTTTCACAACAATGCTTGAAGTTTTATTGATGTTTTTCAAACTTAAAAACATTTTGAATTTTAGGGGAACATCACTCAATCCAATCTTTATGGAGACAGATTAGAGCAAATGATATGATTTTTACTTTTTCACAAATGATTGCTTTTCAGAGGAAGAATTTAAAAGTTAAAAAATATCTTAATTTTCTTAAAGGATGACATCTGGCTTAATATTATAGTCTTGGGCAGCATTCCATACAGAAGTCTTCCTTATCCAGAGTGTTTATGACTCAGGTATCCAAATGCCCTTGCCACATTCTGTCTTGGCTTTTTGACTAATTTAAATCTTTTGTGCATTAGTTTTCTCATATTTTCTGCAAAATGTGGGCAATTAAATGAGTACGTACGCTTGCTGCCTAGAATATAGTAATTTTCGATAAAGGAAAGACTTTTTACCTGTTTTGCCTACTCTGTTTCATAATTACAATTAGAATAGTTATCAGATGTGATCTGCCAATGCATGATATCCATATATAACAATACTTCATGAGCTTATTCATGGTACTGAATGAGGAAAAGAAAATTATTGAGTATAAAACCCCACAAGATATGAAGTGCAAACTATATATTTTTTCTATATATTGTTGATACATACACATACTTAAGACTAGGAAGTGGTAAAAACTGTCGTTCCAAGGGAATTATCTCTATTTTGGTCCAGATATTGCTTCTTTGATACTCTTGGTTCGGATAAACTTGTATTACGCCCCGTATATTTCTTATCCTTTCTTTGAGCTTTGACCTTACTTTATCAGGACCATATTATCTATAAGGAATTATTTTACTTCTTGCTCAAAATTTGAAAAGAAAAAATGTATCATTATTATTATCAGCCATACCACCAAGGTTTTGCTTTCTTTCATTGTGCTCTGCAAATTTTTGTCACTAAATTCTTATAGTCTGGTGCATATCTTGTTTCTTTGTTTTCACAATCACCCAGTTTTCCTTTTTCTAATATGAGTTCTTTGTGACCGTCCTTCCTATGCTATGTTCTGTGCCTGTATTATTTCCCACACTACTGCAAAATAAACAATGTTTGTTTATTTTAAGAAAATTCAACTCCCCAAATCCTTAGCGATTCATTTCCTAAATGTATATAAAAGCAGATTTTAAGCATTCATGAACATTTAAAATTTAGTTAAAACATAATTAAATTTCTTGATTCATCTCTAAAATATTGTAAGATTTATAAAAACATTAAGAATAAAAGTCGCCTTAGGAATTTTTTTAGGTAGGAAATTAACTTTTCAATACTCAGAGTATCTCTTTACATAAGTCCCATTCTATATATCTACCTACCTATTTCTTTCTGTCAATCTAGCTAGCCATCCATCCATTCATCCATCCATCCATCCATCCTTCTGCAATGGAGTGAATGCTTGTGTTCCCACCCCCAAAATTCATAAGTTGAAAGTCTAATTATAATCTGATGGTGTTTGAAGGTTGTGCCTTTAGGAGGTACTTAGGTCATGAGAATAGAGTCCATAAGAGGCCAGAGAACTAGCTAGCTGTCTTTCTGCCATATGAAGTTAAAACAAGAAGCCAGCATTCTGCAACCCCGAAAAGGGTTCTCACTAGAACTCAGTCATCCTGGCATCTTCTGGACTTCCAGGCTCCAGAACTGTGAGAAATAAAGTTCTATTGTTATCAGCCACCCAGTCTATGGTACTTTGTTATAGCAGCTTAAACTGATAATATCTACCTTCTATCTATCTAATGGAAATAGCCTAAATTATAACTTCAGTTATGAACTATTTAAAGTCAGTAGCATAACAATTTGAAAGAATTTCCCCTCACCTTCTTTTGGTATTTGTGTTTTTAAGTAAAAAAAGAAATGTTAACATTTACTTCCATAGAAATACTGTTAGTATGAGAAAGATAATGAGTCCATAAAAATCAAAATTTTTAAATGTTCACTTTAGTGGGCAAAATATAGTAGTTAACCTGTATTGGAGATAATATGCCAGGTAGTGATCTGTTCAGTAAATTTTCATGGTGGAGATAAGGTCTGAGCAACATTTTGAAACAACTGTATAATATATTCTGGGAAATATGAATATAGCATAATGTCTGCAGAGGAGCAAAGGTTAGATGATGAGAGATCTTACATGTGAGTCGGACTTTATCCTTTAGTTGATGGAGAATTGTAAAATACATAAATAAATAGACAGTGCTGTGAGAAGAATTATAGTCAGAAAAGGTATTTTTGGACAATTTCAAGGATGACTAACTGGGACCAGGTAAGGAGAGGTCAGAGTAAGATGAAAAATATAGTGTGTCATTCATTTAAAAGGAAATAAGAACCGAGGAGAGATGGGAGGGATTTACTAGCAGTTGTTGAGTGACTTCCATAACTTTCCATTTTATATTTTTGTAAATTGTAATATAAATTATTGTCATAATGAAATAAATGATTAAAATTTAATTTTAGGAAAGGTTGTGAACTTCACTGAATCAGTTATATCTTGGTCAGTGTAGCAGATTCAATCATATTATAGCTTATTTATGATATATAAAGCAATATGATGTCAGTAAAAGAGCTGAAATAATTGTCTCGATATGTCTTGTTCTGTCCTTTTTTTTTCGGTTTTGTGAGCCTTCCATTCAGTTATCATTTAGTTATCCACCTTGTTACTTTGAGTTATGAGCAGAAATATTGAGAAATATTTTCTCCCCAAACATATTGTCTAATGACAGGTAAGGACTATGTCCAGTGAGTGAAAATTTAAATGTTAAAGTAAAACATTATGTTTATCAATATTGGTCTATCCTCATTCCCTCCTTTTTTAACAAAATGATTAAAAAAATCATTAAAAATTACTGTAAGTTAAAATGAAGCTCATAATTTTTTTGTTCTTTAAAGTAAAATCTTCTTTATAGTAAAATTCATTCAAAATACTATGGGCTTACTTATGATAAAGTTTTTAATAGAAGGATAAGAATTTAAATTCTGGAACAACTTACCAGAGCTAATAGTAAATAAGTAAATTTGTATAACACTTTTATCTTAAAAACAGTGCATTAAGTTGTATCTTATGCTACTTAGATAATATGAGAGTCCTTCAAGTCACTCTAATCTCCTACCATTAGACAAAAAATAGCAGAATTCATGAGAAACCCTGAGCGTTACTGGCAGCAAATGATAGTTTTATTTTCCTTTGGAAACAACCCTCAATGAAATGCTTGTGGCTGTTTCTTCATGGCTCAGATCTGGGAATAAAGGAAGAGATAAAGTGAAATAAATACAGAATCACTGAACTATTATCAAAAGGTGGGGCTCTGCTTGGTCACTTAGGGCAAGGGCTTGGTTTACTGTGTTTGCGTCACTAGTCTGGCAGATTAGCATACATGAACATTTAAATAAACACATCTTGTGTTTCAAGAAACTTATGGCATAAAATATATTTTAACTGTTACCAAAATATCCAATATGTTTATTTATTTATTATTGTTTTAAACATCTTTATTGGAGTATAATTGCTTTACAATGGTGTGTCAATATGCTTTTTAAAAATGTTGTACACTAAAATTATGTTTTGATTATATTTTCCTTGAAATTCTTGATTTTTTTTTTCTGATACTCTACAGTTTATGTGTTGGTCTCATGTAAACAGCCCCTACAACAAACGTGAACATGGGGTTATGGTTGATATAAACATTTGTAAATATATGTGTTCAATTCAAATATATATTCCAAACTAAGTTACATAAAAAACTCACTTGAAGTACACACTTTCGGCTGTGATGATAGAAAAGAGGAAGCTGCATAGACTAATCTGTGTCCCTCTGCATCCTGACCATATTTACTCCTATTTTTCTTTCTATACTTAGAATCAAACTTGATCTCTCTACAGATGGTCTTAGCAATAGTCTTAGTGACAACATTTTATACAAAAGTACAAGCTCTGGAGTTAAACTCTTGGGTTCAAATTCCAGATTCCCACTTACTCATTAGGGTTTTATATTTTTAAAAATCCTGCTAGAGCTAAGATGCCACAAATTTCTTTTTAGGGAAGAGAAATAATAAATATGTAGCACCAGCAAAGATTGAAAACAGACAAATGAAATTTAATAAAAATACCTGTGTTACGGGCATAGATTTTTTTCCTCTATAATGTTTAGCACTTTATATAAAACAAGTAAATTTGATTCCTCTGATTATGAAGTAATAACCAACTATGGCTTTAGAGCAGGTTTTGAAAGATGCTATAATGAATGATTTTTTTAAAGGGAGATTACGTGTTCAGTAATTGACACTACCTTAAGGAGATTTTAAAGCTAGAGATAGACAACGTGTGTAACATATTAAAATTGAAGAGAGTATCAGATAAGTTTTCCTGTTTGCCTTTGTTTGAAATAAAAACACGTTTATAGGATTCATTATTATATAAACTTTTAAAGAGTTCTTAAAGGACCAGACAGACTGAATTAACTGATTTAATATTTTATAACATATCGGTTGTAGAAAAATTGTATGAATTTTTGTTTAACCTCTAGAAGTGTCTTTCCCCCACATATCTCCTCTTCACACGCTAATATGTGAAAGAGGTCATTTAAATATCCAGTTTTATGGTTTATAGTGTGGATTACTGTGATCAACTCTGCATCTCCAAGCAACATATCGCTATTATGCAAAACCATTGTGAACAGATGACACATTAAGAAGCATAGCTCTGCAGTGCATCTGGTCTTTGATTTTGAGAAATACAGTACTTGAGATGGAATATGCAAATGGAAAATCGACCCAAGGTCAGAGTGAGGAAAGCAAAATGACATTCTTTGTTGGTTTCAAAATGAGAAATCCATTTCTACTGCACAGTAAAGTTAAAATAAAAGTTAAAGAAAATCACTAGAAGAAAATTTAGATATTTCACTTCCTCCTTGCTTCTTTAGCTGGAAAATAATTCAGTGATTTTTGCCACTATAGAGAAAAGGGAGAATTATTTACACTTTTATTTCCTAAGATTTTTCCTCTTGTATCTACCCTAATGAGAGAAAATGTATGTAGGTGATAGACCATTACTCTAGAATTTATCCATGGTTTTTGTTCTGTTTATTGCTGTTTGGGTGACTTTGAGAAAGTATGTTTTTCTATACTCCTCTTTATTTTAAATAAGTATAATAATTAAAATTATATACTCCATTTTTCTGGAGGGATAAAAAGATTATCAACTGATTAGTAGATTTATTTAGGAAAATAAACTCTATAGTCATACTTTTCTCTGTATCTTTCTCTTTTGTGGGCACCTCAGGTACAGAGGGATCATCTAATGATATTCTTCAGTTTACGGCACACTGTCCTCATACCTCACCCCTGTTCTTAGATATTTTTTCCTACTCCCGGCTTCTCCTTTTATGTACTTTTCTAATGAGTTTGATATATGTACTTTGATGGCCATGTTTGATAAAAAATTATATCCCATTGTGTATGCTTAATTTACATAGCTATAACTCGTTTCTTTTTTCACTCAGTCCTGTTTTTTAAAATACTATGGATTCTAATTCAGTGCATCTAAATACTGCAAAGAATTCCATTGCACGAATCCACTGCAGTTTACTTATTTATTATGCTAATATTGCTTCCAACTACCATAGATTACCTCCAATTCCCTATTACTGCAAACAAAGCTAAGATAAAGCATCCTGCTTTTTATACAGGTCTGCCTCAGTTTATGATGGGGTTACATACTGATAAATCCATAAGAAGTTGAAAATATTCATTGTACCTCAAAAATGCGTTTAATATACCTAACTTAACATCGTAGGTTAGCCTAGCCTACCTTAAATGAGCTCAGAACACTTATATTAGCCTACAGTTAGGCATAAGCATCTAACACAAAACCTCTTTTATAATAGAGTATGGGACATCTCATATAATTTATTGAATACCATACTGAAAGTGAAGAGCAGCATGGTTGTATGGGTACAGGATGGTTGTGAGTATATCCGTTGTTTACCCTTGTGATTGTGTGGTTGACTGGGAGCTGTGCTTGCTGCCACTGCCCAGCATCAGGAGCGTATCATCCTGCATAGTAATGTTAGCCTGGGAAAAGATCAAAATTCAAATTTCAAAGTATGTTTTCTGCTGAATGCGTATCACTTGCACACCATCAAAAGTTGAAAAATCTGAAGTTGGGGACTCTCTATACCTTTCTGTTTTTGTGTAGGAATTTTTCTAAGGCTTAAAACCATGACTGGAATGGCTGTGTCAAGGGAAATGCTTAATCTAATTTATTTTAATCTTATCTAATTTATATACTTAATTTAATTGAATGTTTTCAATTTTCATCAAAGGAGTACATATCTGTATCCCCAAGTTTTGAGAATTGGTATTTTTTGTTGTTGTTTGGTTCTGAACATTATGTAGTTACTAGGGTTTTTTTTTTAAGTCTCCAGATACATGAAGCTTTTTTTTTTTTAACCAACAAACTTTATTTATTTATTTATTTATTTTTGCGGTACGTGGGCCTCTCACTGCTGTGGCCTCTCCCGTTGCAGAGCACAGGCTCCGGACGCGCAGGCTCAGCGGCCATGGCTCACGGGCCTAGCCGCTCTGCGGCATGTGGAATCTTCCCAGACCAGGGCATGAACCCGTGTCCCCTGCATCGGCAGGCGGACTCTCAACCACTGCGCCACCAGGGAAGCCCAGCAAACTTTATTTTTTTAGAGTTTTAGATTCACAGCAAAACTGAGTGGAAAGTATAGAGACTTCTGTGTACCACCTGCTCCCACAAATGTGCATTATCGACGTTGCACATGAGAGTGGTACATTTATTACAATCATGAACCTACACTGGTAACATCATTATCACTCAAAGTCCATAAGTTTGCATTAGGGTTCGCTCTTGGTGTACATTCTATGGATTTTGAAAAATGTATAATGATATGTATTCATCATTTCAGTAACATACAGTATAGTTTCACTGCCTTAAAAATCCACTGTTCTCTTGCTGTTCATTCCTTCCTCCTGCTGGCAACCACTGATCGTTTGATTGTACACATGGTTTTGCTTTTCCTAAATATCATATACTTGGAATCATGCAGCATGTAGCCCTTTTGGACTGGCTTAGTAATATGCATTTAAGTTTTCACCATGTTTTTTCAGGGCTTGGTAGCTCATTTCCTTTTAGTAATGAATAACATTCCATTGTCTGGATGTACCACAGTTTATGTATCTGTTCACCCACTGAAGGACATCTTGGTTTCTTCCAAGTTTTGGCAACTATGAATAAAGCTTCTATAAACATCCATGTGGAGGTTTTTGTGTGGACATAAGGTTTCAGTTCATTTATGTAAATACCAAGGAGTGTGAATTGCCGGATGGTATGGTAAAGTGTACATTTAGTTTTGCAAGAAATTGCCAAAACCTTTTCTAAATTGGCTGTACCATTTTGCATTCCCACCAGCAATGAATGAGAGTTTCCTGTTGCTCTACATCCTCACCAGCATTTGGTGTATCAGTGTTCCATATTTTGGCCATTCTAATAGATTTGGCTGTTCTAATAGATTCATTGTTTTTTAATTTGCATTTCCCCAATGACATATGTTATTGAACTTATTATATGCCTACTTGCCATCTGTATATCTACTTTGGTAAGATGTCTCCTCAAGTCTTTTGACCGTTTTTAATTACGTTTTTCATTTTCTTATTGTTGAGTTTTAAGAGTTTTTTATAAATTTTGGATAGCAGTCTTTTATCAGATGTGTCTTTTGCAAATATTTTCTCTCAATCTGTGGCTTGTCTTCTCATCCTCTTGGGGTGGAGTTTTTTAATCTTTTTTTTTCCTAATTTCATTTATTATGACCAAAGACCACAGTAAATGATACATGGTTCTTTTAAAATTAATTGCTCCTTTTTTAAGCTTTGTCTGTGGTCAAATTTTGTGAATGTTTCATGAATGCCACCAAATATTTATTGCTTTGAATAGAGCATGTATAGTTCAACATAAAGTACTCTTTAATAGCATAGGCTCTGGAATTCAGAATAATTGTTTTGAAACCCTGTTTTGCCACTTCTTTCTGAGCAATCTTGAGCAAATTAAACATTCTGTGCTTAGTTTTCCCAAATAAAAAATTGAGAACAGTAAGACACATTCTATAGATTTGGACTGAAGATTAAATAATTTATGTTAGGTATGTACACAGTACCTGGTAGTGTGTTAAATACTCTCAGGATTATTATTTATTAGTTTAGAATAGTTATGAAATGCACTGCATTTCTGTATATTATTTTCTGCTTGAGCTATCAGTTTTGGATAAGAATATATTAAGTGCTTTTAATATTTCATAGTTTAGTTGCCTTATTTATATGAATATAGTCTGAAGCTATATTATTAGGTATGTCTCATGCTGAAAATACTATATTGATCCATTTTTCTTTTAACAGTATATAATATACCACTTTGTTATGACACTTTGTTAGTTTTTTTCTTGTTTGTTTGGTTTTTCATTGAATACCAAATTGTTTGATATTGAAATTGACACCTTAGATTTCTTTTGGTCCATGGTCTTGTTCCTTTATTTTTAGATTTCAGCCTTTTTCTGATTTAACTGTTTCTCATATTCATGACATATTGCTCATTCTTACTTTTTTACTTGTTTGAGGATCTCTGATTATATTTGGTTTAACCATGTACATTCACTGTAGTCCCTGATATATTAAGATTTCTTTCTTCCATTTTATTTTCTATTTATTTTCATTTCATGACTTCCTTTGGATTTTTTACAGTTACTTCAGCTAATTTGAAGAACTGCTTAATCCATTTATATTCTTTTAAAGATTACCTGTATTAAGACTGATATTTATTTTTATCTTTTTATTTATTTCTTATTATCATGTGTATCTTCCCCTGAATAAAAATTATATTATTAGGTACTCTCCCTTCCCTCTTTTCCTTTTTTGTATCCATACTTCTGCTTTTGCTATTGTGTTGATTTTTGTCTAGAATTGTATAGTTTTAAGATCTTTTCTGTTTTAGACAAAAGCAAACTTTACTAACTAAATTATATATTAATATCTAATTTATCTATATCTCTATATTTTAAAATTTTACCTTATAAAAGAAATAATACTTTTGCTAGTTATAAAATTCTAGGCTTAAATTGCCTTCCTTATATAATTATCATTTATCTTGCAGCCAGTATTACTGTTAAGGAATCTGCTATCAATGTATAACTTTTTCTTTTATAGGTAATCTACTTTTTCTTTCTAGGAGGTTTTACAGTTATCTTTTATCTTCTATTATAGCATGTATATGATATAGACATGTGTGTGCATATGTGTGTCACTTCATCTGCCCTTTTTATATTTTATGGACTTTTATTTATTTATTTTAAATATTTGTTTTTTGGCTGCATTGGGTCTTAGTTGCAGCACGTGGGATCTTTTGTTGCGGCATGTGGGCTCTTCATTACAGTGTGAGGGCTTCTCTCTGGTTGTGGTGCACAGGCCTATAAGTTGCAGCGCACGGGCTTAGTTGACCCATGGCATGTGGGATCTTAGTTCCCTGACTAGGGATCGAACCGTTGTCCCCTGTATTGCAAGACGGATTCTTAACCACTGGACCACCAGGGAAGTCCCATTTTATGGACTTTAAAAATTGGGTCTTAAATCCTGGAAAATTATCCACCAATCTTTCCTCATGTTTCCCTCATGTTTATTTATTTATTTAAAAATATTCCTCCCTTGGCTTCTTTTATACAAATATTGACATTTTACTATTTACCAAATAGAAAACTATCTGGTCTTGTTCTTCACAGAATATCAAGTGCTATGAAAAGTGCCTGATTTGTAGTAGTTTAATATATATTTGAGAAATCAATGAGTTGGCTGAGTATAGTCGTAAATGGTATTTGAATTACAGATAGTCATTGATGGTCATGCTTTTAAAATCATACTGAGCCGTAATTATGGTATGGATTTAACAGTTAGGTATTAGTGCATAACTTGCAATATTTTGAATTAATATGTCATTGAATTCCAAAACAAATGCCTTTAAACCATTGTTTGTGAGAAATCTGCATAAGTTTTGCATATTCTGAATGATGTATCTGCTACAGAGAAATTTGAGAAAATATTAGAAATAAAATAAATGATTCATTACATTCATATGCATATATATACTTAAAATCTGAGAAATATTAGTGAAGAAAATACTATTAATTTTAATGTATTTGGAGCATAGTAAAGCACTGGCCTCTAGTTATGTGTTCCCATCTGACACTTGGAAAATTACTTATTCTGAATTAACAAAATTTAAAAGGAGAAGTATCTAAACTTTCACTTAGGAGGCTAAAATACAAAGGCTCTAGGCTACAGAACATTTTATTAAAACATTAGAATTTAATAAAAACAAAAATAATGAGAAAGTTTTCTTTCAATAACTTATAATGGTCTTAGATCAAGAAAGGTTATAAAGAGATTAATTCAATTTATGAACAACTTTAAAATAGTACAGCTGGTCAAGCTTTGAATAAATAAACATTTCACAAAAGTAGATATAAGGGGCTTCCCTGGTGGTGCAGTGGTTGAGAGTCCACCTGCCGATGCAGGGGACACGGGTTTGTGCCCCGGTCCGGGAAGATCCCACATGACGCGGAGCGGCTGGGCCCGTGAGCCATGGCCGCTGGGCCTGTGTGTCCGGAGCCTGTGCTCTGCAACGGGAGAGGCCACAACAGTGAGAGGCCCACGTACTGCAAAAAAAAAAAAAAAAAAAGTAAATATAAGAATGGCTAATAAACACTTACAAAGACTTTGAACATCATTGGTCACTAGGGAAGCACAAATTAAAACCACAGAGAGATTCCCCTGAAATGGCTATGTTCAAACAACAGATAATATCAAGTGTTGCTGAAAATGTGGAGAAACTGGAACATGTATACATTGCTGGTGGAAGGTAAAATAGCTCAACAGTTTTGCGAAAGATTTTAATAGTTTCTTAAAATTTTAAATATAACCTATCATACAACTCATCTGTTTCACTACTATCTACGCTAAAGAAATTAAAACATGTGTCTGCACAAATACTTGTACAAGATTGTTCATAGCAACATTACTCATAATAGCAAAAAAGAAGCAAACCATATGTCATTTAACTGATGAATAGATAAAATCTGGTGTATTCACACAATGCAGTACTATTCAGAATAAACTACTGATACATACTAAAACAGGAGTATACCTCAAAGGCATTATGTTAAGTGAAAGAGTCAGGTGCAGAAGACTATTTATTATATGACTGCATATTAATAAACCATCCTTAAAAGGAAAATTTATAGAGATAGTAAGCAAATCAGCAGCTGCATGGGACTAGGAGTATTTCTGGCGATTGGCTGCAAACAGGTGTAAGGATAGTTTCTGGAGAGATGGAAAATTCTAAAACTCAGTTGTGATGGGGCAGTAAATATCTAAATTTATTAAAATCATTGAATTGCACACTACAAAGAGTGAATTTTATGACATTTAACTTACATCTCAGTAAAACTGTTAAAAATAGTTACTGCTATGAGGACAAATGAGAATTGCTGCATGTTGGGAGTTTGTCATAATCTTTATAAAAGAATTAAGTGAAATTACATAAAAGATTTTTCTAAACATTTAATAATACCAAAACAATAATAATAAACATTGATTGACTGCTTTCCATATGCCAGATTATTAACTCATTTAATCTCACCACAGTCCTAAGAAGTACCTACCCATTATTAACATCCCCCATTTAGATAATGAAACCAAAATCAAAAAGGTTAATCTACTCAGTAATCACACAGCCGTTAGTTAAACGAGGATATTAATCCAGGCAGTCAGGCTTCAGAGACCCTACTCTTAACCAAATTTCCCTATCACTTCTATCCATCCTGTGCATACAGCTACAGTGAGAGAAAGTACAGTCCAGTGAGAGAAAGGTGAGGTGGAACAGTGTAATTTTTTTGTATAGAAATTGATTTCAATGTTGTAATAATAATGATTAACATATTAGAATAAGTATATTACATGCAAAATTGGCACATATGACTAATATTTAAAGTGCTAGCTAAAATGATATGAAGAATACAGGTAAAATTTGTAGTAATTAAGACAAAGACATACTAAAACAAAATAAACTGAACACCTGTAATGAATACTTTACCTTTAAAAAAATGTATCCCTAGAAATTATTTTTCTCTCAGAACAAACATGAAAATCAATCACCAAGTGTTAAGGTAATTCTTATTTTATATTTGGTGAAGTTCTAGACTTTAACAGAAATAAAACTAAGTGATTTTCTTTCTGAGATCAATTGTAAGTCTGCAAATCAAGATGTTTGGACTTGACAGAGATCTTGGTGGTACTTTTTTTTCAGTGACTAAGAAAATATTTAGTCTAGTACACAATAATCATTTAGACTAAGTTTAAACAAATGGTAGAAAAGGAAATGAAACTATTCTTGATACTTAATTTCAAATCTAGCATCACCAAAATGCCTTTTTGAAATGACTGAAATGATAGAATGCAGTGAATGATCTATAATCTCTTTCATGTTTCAATGAATTGTGACTATAAAAAATGCCTTCAGGATTTACTTTGGAGGTTTCATCAGGATTAACATAATAAAGCATACAAGGAAAGGATTAGAAGAATCATTTTAGGAAGGGTATTAAATTCGGTATTTATAGGATTGAAAATGAAAAACAATAAATAGATACTGCAACAGGAGCCTACAATATGCCCTGTTTAAAAGACAGACAATATATTGTCAAGTTAAGAGTGATAAAAATGATAGAATATATTGTTAGAAATATACACATCATTGCCTTTAAATATGTTTACTCTTAAGGTATGATTAAGAATTATATACCTGTTTGGGAAAATATAAAATCTAGACTAGAACTTGAGAACTGTCATCCAAATGACTCAACAGTCACATTGAAGGTTGTTACAAAGAAATTCTCCATTAGTTTTTCTCCAGCCCCTTAGGACTAAATATTTGATTATATTGCCTGTTTTCAAAAGTTTCCTAAATCTTTGTCAGTGACAGGATATAATGAGGGTTTAATGAGAAGTACTATTAAATTGAATGAGTGTATTGGATTTATCTTAGACAGTATTCTTATATTACTGTCCACTCTGCATATAAAAGTCCTTTTTATGTACTTATTGAGCTGAATTAAATTAAATTACATTGAGGTTGTGGATTATAAATGCACAGGATCACAACTAAAGGGCTAGATGTCATGGAAAGACTATAAATATGTTTTTAATATAAAAGTATGACATGCCATTCTGCTGGAGAGATTACCATAAATCATTGAGGCTAGAATGATAACATCATTTATTTTTGGAAAAAAGGGGTATATTTTTCAGAGTTAAGAAATAAAAGCATAATAGGAGCTATAGGTCTTATCCCAGATAAGAAGTGTTATGTGTTACCCATTAATAATGTTTGACTGTGTCTTAATTGTAGTGCTGGCTTTTTACTCACAAAGAACAAAAAGCATTTGTACAGCTCCCCTGGTGGTGCAGTGGTTAAGAATCCACCTGCCAATGCAGGGTACACGGGTTCAAGCCCTGGTTTGGGAAAGATCCCACATGCCACAGAGCAACTAAGCCCGTGAACCACAGCTACTGAGCCCACGTGCCATAGCTACTGAAGCCCATGCACCTAGAGCCCATGCTCCACAACAAGAGAAGCCACTGCAGTGAGAAGCCCACGCACCACAATGGAGAGTAGCCCCCTCTCGCCGCAACTAGAGAAAGCCCATGCGCAGCAATGAAGACCTAATGTAGCCAAAAATAAAATAAATAAATTTATTTTAAAAAATTAAAAAGCATTTGTAGATGAACAATTTTATAGAGGTTTCATTATACCATCACTTAACCCCATATGGTTTTATTAAATAATACCAGGCAATAATTTTGCCTTATTCACACCATTGAAATCATCTTTAAGGAAAAATTGCAAAGCGTTATAATTTTTTATTTTACTTACCAATTTTTTTTTTTTTTTGCGGTACGTGGGCCTCTCACTGTTGTGGCCTCTCCCGTTGCGGAGCACAGGCTCCAGACACGCAGGCTCAGCAGCCATGGCTCACGGGCCCAGCCGCTCCGCGGCACGCGGGATCTTCCCGGACCGGGGCACGAACCCGTGTCCCCTGCATCGGCAGGCGGACTCTCAACCACTGCGCCACCAGGGAAGCCCCTACTTACCAATTTTTATTTCAGTATCAATGTTTATTATATTTCCTGGCTATTACCTATTATAATAATTATTTAGCAAATAAACCATTATGTATGTAAATTGAAACGTGTAATTATGAATATATTTTAAAACTGTTTAACAGTAGAATTATCATGGTGACAAGGAGCCAGGTGACCAGAGTGATGAATCAAATGAATAAATTATTAACATGCTCATCTGATTTTCAACATTTTTTTTCCTTGTTCACCTGATATCTTCCCAATTCCTCTCAATTATTTTATTAAGTAAAAAGATTTAAATGGTTATTATACTTACTGATTTTTAATGGAAATCAAATCAAATCCTTTTTCATAACGTCTTTTATATCTTTATTGAGATCTAACTCACATACCATAAACTTCACCCTTTTAAAATGTACAACTTAATGGTTTTCAGTACATTCACAGAGGTGAGCAACCAACATCACTGCCTAATTCAGAATACTTTCAATACCCCATTTCTAGCCCCATAAGCAGGCACTTCCCATTCTCTAATCTTCCAAGGTTATTTTGGCTCTTCTGAATCCCTTGCCTTTCAGTGTCATTTTTAGTATAAATTCGACAATTTCTGTAAACAGAAAAAAAGCAACTTGGATATTTATAGGGATTACATTGAATCTATGGATTGTTCTCTTAACTTTATTTTTAGATTGTTTATTGCTAGTGTACAGAAATACAATTTATTTGTTGTATATTGATCTTGTATCTTGTATCCTGCAACATATCTAAACTGGTTTATTAGTTCTAATAATTCTTCAGCCAATTTCTTAGGATTTTCTGTGTACAAGATTATGTCATCTGTCAATAGATATAGTTTTATTTTCTTTACAATCTGGATGACTTATTTCTCTTTCTGGCCCAATTTCCCTCTCTAGAAACTCCAGTACAGTGTTGAATAAAAGTAGTGAGAACATTCTTTAATCACTAAGTACGCTGTTTAGCTGTGGGTTTTTCATAGTTGCCCGTTATCTACGAAAGTTGAGGACGTTTCCTTCTATTCCTACTGCCTTGAATACTTCTATCATGAAAAGGTGTTGGAATTAAATATTATTTATGCATCTATTCAGATGATCATGTGCGTTTTCTGTTCTCTCCTTTACTCTATTAATATGCTTTATTACATTAATTGAATTTTATATATTACAGCACTTTTGCATTCCTGGATAAGTCATACTTGGTCATGATGTATAATTGCTTTTATATATTGTTAGATTTGTTAGTACTTTGACAGATTTTAACATCTGTGTTCATAAAGGCTGTTAGTCTGTAGTTTTCTTCAAAGTTTTTGTCTAGTTTTGTTATCAGTGTAACATTGGCTTTACAGAATCATTGTAGAAGTATTTCTCCTCCGTTTTATGGAAGAATTTGTGAAAAATTAGAATACTTCATAGAATCCACCAGTGAAACCATCTTGGTCTGGGCTTGTAAGAGGGTTGTTTAAAAAAAGTAATTCAGGGATTTTTTTGTTTTGCTTTGTTTTTTACTTGTTTAGTCTATTCAGATTTTCAGTTTCTTCTGTCACTTTGGTATTTGTGTCTTTCAAGGAATTTGTCCATTCACCTAGGTTATATAAATTATAAATTTTGGCATACAGTTCATAATATTCCCCTTTAATTACTTTTTCTGTAAGATTTGTGGTGATACACTTCCTAAAATAATTTTATAATTTGAGAATTCTTTTTTTGTGTGGTCACTCTAGCTAAAGTTTGGACAATTGTGTTGATCTTTTTGAAGAAACAACTTTCAGATGTATTGATTTTTTACTTTTGCTTTTCTGTTTTCTATTCTGTTTCTCTCCACTCTCGTTTTTTATTTCCTTCCTTTTGCTGACCTTAAGTTTAATTGTATCTTCTTTTACTAGCTTTTTTTTTTTTTTTTTTTTTTTTGCGGTACGTGGGCCTCTCACTGCTGTGGCCTCTCCCGTTGCGGAGCACAGGCTCCGGACACACAGGCTCAGAGGCCATGGCTCACGGGCCCAGCTGCTCTACAGCATGTGGGACCCTCCCAGACCAGGGCACGAACCCATGTCCCCTGCATCGGCAGGCGGACTCTCAACCACTGCGCCACCAGGGAAGCCCTCTAGCTTCTTTTAAACTTGTTCTGTGATCTTTTTTCTTTTTTAATATAGACATTTACAGCTACAGATTTCCTTGTAAGCACTGTTTTGGCTCTATCTCATATATTTTTATTATGTTGTGTTTTCATTTACGTTAATCTCATGCTGTTTTCTAATTTCCCATGTGATATCTTCCTTGACTCATTGGTTATTTAGGAATGTGTTATTTAATTTCCACATATTTATAAATTTCCTCGTTATTGATTTTTAAATTTAATTCTATTCTCTTGAAGAACAAATTTTGAATGATTTCAATAATTATAAATTTATTGAGGTGCATTTTATGGCCTAACACAAAGTCTATTAGAGAATACCGTGTGCACTTGAGAAGAATGTTTTACTGCTGTTGTTGGGTGAAGTGTTTTATAGTTTTCTGTTATGTCTAGTTCACATATAGTGTTGTTCAAGTCTTCCATTTCCTTGTTCACTTTCTGTTTAGTTGTTGTATTCATTATTTAAAATGAAGTCACCATTACTGTTAAATTATTATTTTCCCCTACAATTCTGTCAGTTTTTGCTTTCTGGGACTCTGTTGTGAGGTACATATATATTTATAATTGTTATGTTTTCTTGATGGATCTATACTTTTATTGTTTAAAAATGTTCTCCCTTGTCTCATAACAATTTTTATTTTAAAGTCTACTTGATCTAATATTTATGCAGCCACTGCAGCTCTCGTTTGGTTGCTGTCTGCATGGTGTATCAACCAGGGTTCTCCAGAGAAACAGAGCCATCAGATCCAATAGCCAAGATGTATTATACATTATATATATTTATTTATTACAAGGAATTGGATTACAGAATTATGGAGGCTGATAGATCCCAAGATCTGCAGAGTGAGTTGGTTGGTAAGCTGAAGACCCAGCAGAGTTGATGGTTTAGTTCCAGTCTGAACCAAGCACTTAAGAACCAGGAGAGCTCATAGTATAGTTCCAGTCCAAAGGCTGGCTGTTTGATTCACAGGAAGAGCCAGCATTTCAGTTTGGATCTAAAGGCAGAAAAAAACCTGATGTCCTAGTTCATAGGTCATCAAGCAGGAAGGATTCTTTTACAGCCTGTTTGCTCTATTTAGGCCTTTGACTAATTGCATGGAGCCCATTCACATTTAGAAAGGCGATCTGTTTTACTCAGTGTTCTGATTTAAATTTCATTGTCATTCAAAATACTCTCACAGAAACACTGAGTGTAATTTTACTTCAAATATCTGGGAACCACATGGCCCAGTCAGGTTGACACATAAAATTAACTATCACATAAGATATATAGATACATCTTTTTGTTTGCAAACTATTTGTGTTTTTGAATGTAAAGTGAGTCTCTTATAGACAGCATACGGTTGGATCCCGGTTTGTTTGTTTCTTTAAAACCATTTTGCCAGTCTCCACCTCTGGATTGGAGTGTTTAGCTCATTTACATTTAATATACTAATGATAAGGTAGGATTTATATCTGTCATTTTGATATGTTTATCTGTATGTCTTACACCTTTTTTGTTCTTCTATTAATCAATTACTGCCTTCTTTATGATATTTTCTAGTGTACCATTTTATTTCCCTTGATTTTTTTTTTACTATATTCTTAGTGGTTGCCCTAGTAATTACGATTAACATCTTCACTTAAAACAATCTTGTTTGAATTAATACCAGCTTAATTTATTTCAAGACTATACAAAACATATACCTCTGTCTCCCACTTCTAAGTGTTTTTATTGTCATAAAGATTACACCTTTTTAAATCACAGTTCATCAATGTAGTTTTATAATTGCTTTTTGCAGTTCTTTTATATTTGATACTGATTAAAACAAAAATACATTTTTACTATGTTTGTCATTTGCCTATGTACTTTAGTGGTATTTATTTCTTCACATGGGTTTAATTACTGTCTGGCATCTTTTCGTTTCCTCATGAAGGACTCCCTTTAGTATTTCTTGTAAAGCAGAAGATTTCTATTTAAAATCTATTTAAGATTTTATTTCTTGTAAAATCCCTTCAGTTTTCTTTCTTTTCCTTAATCTCAGATTTCTTAATTAGTACTTCTTTTTTTTCACCGCCCTTTTCTCTATAAGAATCTATATAACTCCTTCTTGAAATTCTGACACCTGTAAAATATCAGTTGGAAAATACTGCTCTAGGTCAGTTTTAAATGTGAAATGTTCCACAGGTTAGAATAACAAAAGTCATCTACTTAAAGTTAGTGACCCTACTGAATACAAGTAAATCTAGCACTGGAAAATTTTTTATATTTTATAAAATGTCTTTATACTTTTTCATCTTTATGAACATCCCTGAGAGGAAATAGAACAAGTGTATCAGTGGTAGATAAGTATGTATTAAGAGTATTAAAAGTATTGAAAGTAGGGGGCTTCCCTGGTGGCGCAGTGGTTGAGGGTTCGCCTGCCGATGCAGGGGACGTGGGTTTGTGCCCCGGTCTGGGAAGATCCCACATGCCGCGGAGCAGCTGGGCCCGTGAGCCATGGCCGCTGAGCCTGCGCGTCCGGAGCCTGTGCTTCGCAACGGGAGAGGCCACAACAGTGAGAGGCCCACATACCGCCAAAAAAAAAAAAAAAAGTATTGAAAGTTATATAACTTTTCTTGTCATCCAATTGGTAATTTATTAACCTGAGTTTTACTTCCAGATAAGATGACTCTTAAATTGTGAGATGTTTCCACTACATTGAAGGCTATCATTTTAGAAATTCTAAGTATGTCTGAGAGGTATCTTCATTTTGTGACATTGTTAATGACAGTAATTCTGAGATCTCTCTTTTTTTTTTTTTTTGGAGGAGTACTTTCAATTACTATGTTCATCTTGATGTTATAAATTTTTAAAATTAATCTTAAAATAATTAGGAAATTTCAATTATTTAGAAAAGAAAGGACAGCAGATTTACTTACTTTGGAAAGATAAATACACAATTCTGCTTAAATGAGATATAGTTACAAGATGGTGTAGCTAACTCCAAGCATTTAGTGAACACCCGTCAAATTCTTGGAGATTTTTTCCCCAGTTTTCAGTGAGTAAAAATCTGGTTGTTATCTCATTTGATATTAATTCGTGCTAATAACCGAGTGATTGTGCCAATGGAAGAAGATAACAAGAGAATGAGAGAAAGGAATCATGCAATAGTTGCTCTTACAGCCTGTGAATGAACAGATCCCAGGAGCAAACAAGTAGTTTGCCACAATTATCCAAGGGGGATCACATCCCAGGAAACAATTATTCCACTTGAGTTCTATCACTTGCTAAAGGGTATGAAAAATAACAGTGTAATTCAGGGTCTTAAACTAAGTGTGTGTTTATGTTGTCTTCCTACCAGGAATGAGAAAGAACTGTGTTCTCATCATATACAAATAGTCACAGGGTCTCCAGAGCTCTTATCCTACTAATCAGGGAGTGTGAAAAGTTTCTTGACAGAACGCATGAATTATTTTTATTGGAAAATAATTGTAACTCTAAATATAAAATCTAGCCTTTTAACCTAGTGCTTTTTTTTTTCTTGAGAGCTTCTTTTTTCTTTTGAGAATAAAATTTTATTTTTATTGACGTATAGTTGATTTACAATGTTGTGTTAATTACTGCTGTACAGCAAAGTCCTTCAGTTATACATATTTATACATTCCTTTTTCATATTCTTTTCCATTATGGTTTATTATACGATATTGAATATAACTCTCTGCACTATATAGTAAGACGTTGTTGTTTATCCATTCTGTGTGTAAAAGCCTACATCTGCTAACCCCACTTCCCACTCTATCCCTTCCCCAACCCCCTCCCCCTTGACAACCACCAGTTCTCTATGTCTGTGATTCTATTTCTGTTTTGTAGATAGCTTCATTTGTGTCATATTTTAGATTCCAAATATAAGTGATATCATATGGTATTTGTCTTTCTCTTTCTGACTTACTTCACTTAGTATGATAATCTCTAGTTGCATCCATGTTGCTGCAAATGGCATTTCATTCTTTTTATGGCTGAGTAGTATTCCATTGTATATATGTACCACATCTTCTTTATCCCTTCATCTGTTGATGGACATTTAGGTTGCTTCCATGTCTTGGCTATTGTGAATAGTGCTGCTATGAATATAGGGGTGCATGTGTCTTTTCAAATTATAGTTTTGTCTGGTTATATGTCCAGGAGTGGGATTGATGGATCATATGGTAATTCTATTTTTAGTTTTCTGAGAAACCTCCATACTGTTTTCCACAGTGGGTGCACCAACTTACATTCCCACCAACAGTGCGGGAGGGTTCCCTTTTCTCCACACCCTTTCCAGCATTTGTTATTTGTAGATTTTTTAATCATGGCCATTCTGACTGGTGTGAGGTGGTACCTCACTGTAGTTTTGATTGCATTTCTCTAATAATTAGTGATATTAAACATCTTTCCATGTGCCTATTGGTGTCTGTATTTCTTCTTTGGAGAAATGTCTGTTTAGGTCTTCTGCACATTTTTTGATTGGGTTTTTTGTTTTGTTGTTGTTGAGTCATGTGAGCTGTTTGTATATTTTGGAAGTTAAGCCCTTGTTGGTTGCATCGTCTGTAAATATTTTCTCCCATTCTATAGGTTGTCTTTTCATTTTGTTTTGGTTTCCTTTGCTGTGTAATATAGAGATTTCTGGTTTGTATATAAGCAATCTCAACCTATGGACTTTGATACTGATCACCTTTCTCTTGAGATCATATACTGTCTTGAATTGGAGACATCCTATTCTCTCTCCAACTACAGAAAAACCAGCCCTCCCCCAAAGTCATTAGGCCAGCACTATGAGTAGCCAACCTCCATCTTAATCTCTTCAAAAGATGTAATGCACATAACAGAGTTAATATAGTAAGAGCACAACACAAGGAAACAATGGATTAATCTTGGAAGGACTAGTAGTAATGTGTGAGCTGATCTTTGTAAGATGAGTAGAATGCAGACAGATGGATGAAGAGAAATGGCATTTTAGGATGTTGGACTTCTTGGAATGAAGTCTTCTAGGTCTTGAAGTGCATAGCGTTTAAGAACAATAAATCAACTGTTGTACATATGCCAAGGAGAACTTACTCTGAGATCAAGTTGAAATTACAGATTGGTGTTGGAATCTGAAGTGTCTTGAATGCTAAGCTAAAAACAATATTTTTAAATCAGTAATAGAAGCCTCTAAAAGTGTTTGAACATCATTAATATGATGAGATCTGTATTTGGGCAAAACAATGCAGAATATAGTATTTAAAGGAGAGAGACCAAAAGAGACCATTGTGACAGCCAAATAAGAGATAAAATGAAAGTATCTTGAGCAATGATATGGAGTAGAAAGAGAAAGGAGAAAATAATGAGAATATTTTGCAAATAGAATCAAGAAGATGTGGTTTTAGATTATGAGAAAAATAGGTATAACAGTGACACAGGTTTCTATATTTAATAAATGGGTCATACTTTCTCCTGAGACGGAACATTAAAGAACTGGAATATGTTTTGGCGGATACAATTAAAAATCATTTTGGTATGTTTAGTATGAGTTACAAAAGCGGGTGGCATACATAAGTATATATGGGCAAATGGAAATTCATGTTTGAAGATAATATAGGAGAAAAGTCATCTAGAGTTATTGATCTGGACATGTCCGTGAGATCCTTGTTTCCACATAACAGAATCAGCTTATTGTACAAGAGCAGTTGTTTATTGATGTGTAAATTGTCAACCAGTCATAACTTAGAAAGCGATGGAGTACAGTTTGTCAAGTGCAGTTTTGATATTTCTTTTAAAAATAGATCATCTCTATGGTAATGTTTTTTTCTAGGCTGATGAAGTTGAAAAATCAGCTTCATTTTGTTAAGTACAAATGAAAAGAAAAGACTCTTCTTTTTAACTTGTGATGAGTTGCAATTATATTGGGTTAGCCTAAGCTGTCTTCAGTTAACACTGTGGTTGAAAGCATATATCGACATTGCTATTTTTACCTAATATACCTCTCTTTGAAAAAGAGATTTTCTAATTATTTACCTTTTCAAATAATGCACTTTTTATTTGTGTTAAAAGCTTATTAGCTGTATGTAGATAACCTTATATGAGTATAGATATGCTTATAGTAGTTACTAATCTTCTACTTGAACACTTCCCAAATTCAGCATTTTGGATCCACTCATAGCAGTGTAAATCTGGATATTATATGTATGGAATAGCATATGGAAGACTGGATATATATCCCCACATTCATCTTGGAATATAGTCACTTCTTTGTTCGAAATTACACTTCTTCTTTCGAGGAAATTCCTTATTCATTGTATTAAAAAAGAGCCCCTGAATACAGAATGTTCTCCACTGTCAATTCTATTCAGTAATCTTTGATTTGTTAAAACGTATTGCCAGGGAAGCCCTTCAAAAACTTGCAAAGGAAAAAAGGTTTATCTTTAGAAACGTCTTCGTCTGATTTTGGTGTGCAATCCTTTTCTAACTCCCAGCGGTTGTCCAGTGTCCTTCATAGTGACACCTATTTAATAGAGCTTATTCTTAGTTCCACGTCCCCATAAAATATACATTTGTCCTTTATTTCCTACTTCCTCAGGACCGTATGCTAGGTTAAGGTTGTTCTCTCAATGACAGAGATGACATATATATTTTACATCTGTATACCCATCAGAATAATTAGCACATATCGGGCACAATATATTTTATGTCGAATGAAGAGGTGAGATAGTGAATGTTAGATGTAAAACATCAGTTCTGTCTTCTGAACATCCCCTTCTGTGTAAGATCTGCTCTTTCTTCAGTGATGTCTACTCTGCTCAGGATTGGGGAAGTGACTGTAAGAAACAATACAGTGTAAATAAGCACAATATTCATAGAGTTACCCAGAGTGGAGAAAATATCTGGGTATAAAACACTGCACACATCTGCAGGACTTCTGAGACCCACAGAGGAAAACCACATCAGAACTGAAACCTTTGATTAATAGATCTAACTAGGAAGGCAGTTCAAAATGAGGAAAAAATTCTAAAATGAAAATATTGCTAATTAAAATATGACCAACTTTGTTTCTCAAAGCTTCACTAATATCACTGATTTTGATCAAATTACTGTCTTGACTTACTCGCTTGGCAGTGAGTTCAATTTAACTACATTGGCATGCATATAGGTTAAACTAGTGAGTGAAGGAAAATTCTGAATGCACTATTTAAATAGCAGTGAAGTTACTGTAGAGTATAATTTTTTTTAAGGTAGAGAATTCTTGAAAGCGTATTTGTTGATGTCATTTTTTAGAAAACAGAATCAAAAACATTGTGATGTGCTCTCCTACCTTCTGTAATCTTAGGAGTAATATTGGTTCCAGCAAGACCCATGCAGGAAAAGAAGGAATTCCAAATTAAATGTTGATTCATATAATCAGCTGTAGTGTTTCTTAATTGTATTTTGATGGTTTGAATTCAATAGAAACATTTTAATTGTTTTGCTTTCATATGTTTAACTTATTTCTTTATTACTTATCAACTTTTACTATCTTCACCTTATTTGTTGTAACAGCTTGGGAATCATGTAGAAACTGTCAGAAAATATAGTCACTATTCAGGGCAGAAAAATCAAGTTGCTTTATTTTATTTTATTTTCCTTACATCTAGCTGAGACTGTAGTTCCTGGTAAGCTACTTAGTAGTTCATTAGATTGAGCAGTTGTCAGAGAGATCTAAGCTATTCATTCTCTTGCCCCTAGTTGGGAAGTACTTCTTTGCTTTCTTGTGACCAGCTAAGGAAAGTTAATAGCTTTTTTTGTCTTCACACGTTCTTTCCTTAATCGTATCTCTGATAAATGTTCTGATCATTACTATTGATAGAATAGGTTGTAGATATTTACTAGAATTCACATGAGAGGGCTGACCCAGGGAATTTATTTACTTTCTGAATATATATTACATTTCTTCCCTGAGGCAATTTCGTACCCCAGGAGTGTTTCTTCTCATTATGAACTATTTCTATACCTGCTGAGTACTGCAGATTAATCAGAAACAAAAAGCATCTGAAGAAGCAAACGCCTTAAAAAGAACTATGGAAATACCATATTTGAATACTAACGCCTTAAAAAAAACTGTGGAAATACCATACCTGAATACTATTTTTAATTCAAATGAATCACTGAATTATCTCATCTTTTTAACATTTAGTAATGAAGAGGGAAAAAGATTAATAAGCGTGCCTTGAGTGTCACAAAAGGGGCATGTTCCTTTATTAAAAGCATATATTCAATAATATACAAACACTAATGAAATCAGCCCAGGGCTACTAGACAGTTAATACTTTTAAATTTATAATATCTAGGTTATATTTCTATAATGTATAAATTTTATGATTAATTTTTAAATATTCGGAAATGAAGTAACTTTTAGTTTTAGCCTAATAATTTAGGCATAATTTAAGATTTTACAGATAATTTATTAAAAGTCAATCCCAATCTCTTATATTATTAGAAGCAACAGACCAGTAAAAATGAATAAACAAACCAATTGTCGATCTTGCGAGGGCTTCTCTGCTGATAGTTGTATTCTTGGCTTATGTCATGTATGCTCAATTTTTCCATACTTTTCACAATTCTGCTATAATAACACTTTTTTGGGCTTTATATTAACAAATTTGTAGATTGTCCATTTATTCATACTTTGAAATGATGTTTCCTGATTTTCCACTAATGACATGAAAACTTACTATTTTACTAAAATATAGTGCCACAAACATTACTTTAATCGATGTAATTAAAAATGCATAACTCAAAGTTATAGCTATTTCCATGCTGACTAAATCCTCACTTATTCTTCAATAAAAATGAAAATTAATTAGCTTAGGATCATTCAGTGTTTTTTACCTATCTCTCATATTTAATTTGTGTTTAGCATTTTTTGTATTAGACAAGTTACAATATTTAAAAAAAAGGCCGTGCTAAAAAAATTAAGAATATGTAAAACGTGTGTTAGTTTCTTGACATGCTAATTGCTAAATGTTGAGCAATTACGATTTTTTGTTCTCATTTCTAAATTAGTGGCTTGTACAACTATGTACCTATGCAGGAAGAAAACAATGAAATTCAGTCTTCCGTAAAGAACTTTTATTTTTGTTCAGAATCCTTTATTCATTCAGTATAAAACTTACAAATATTTATTGAAGATGTACTGGGTATGTTTTGAGGCCATGCAAATGTTAAAAAGATGACTATAATAATTCCTGCTTAATGTATACAAGGAATAATTAGGCTAAGATATTGACAAAATTAATTTCATTATGGTAAGAGGTATAGAAAATTAAAGGAAATTTTGCTGGAATCTAAAAAATTGAGAATATATTTAGTTGTCTACATTGTTTAAAACTTAATAATTGGAGAATTTTTCTCTCTATTCAAAAGATCTGATACTAAGCACCATATAAAATATGTTAGTTTTCTTAATGCTTAAACATCCTGATCATGTTATAAAAATATAGTAGTTGGAGGTTTTGTTAGCCACCTGGAAGTGACCTGTCTTGTAGTTTCCAAAGTAGTAAGTTCTTCTTTTATTTATTTTTGGAATTCAATGGGTTAAGGAAAAGAGAATAATGTAAGAAAATGCCAAAATATGATAGCAAAACATACTAAAGCTTTGAAAGGTAGGTAGTCAATGAAAGAGAAAAGTATTTAAACTTACTTACAGATGTAAAAAGTGTGATAGTAAACGGTTACTCCATATCAAAATCATCTAATAAACATGTGTTTTCATAGTTTATAATATAGCACAGAAAGTTAAAACCACTAATGGGATGAAAGGTGCTGTAAAGCAGAACACAATTCATTGCAAATGAATGACACAGATAAGAGGTAGGAGTTTAGAAGATTTGGCTGTGATGGTTAATCAAGGCTCCAAAGAGGAGTAATATTTCAGATTTTTCCCCATTTCCACTTAAAGTGACGAGAACACTAGAATATATATATATATACATGTTTCCTGTACCTGGTTATCTGTTTCTTTCTTCAGGTTTGGGAAGTTTTTAGCTATAATTTCCTCAAATACATTTTCATTCCCTTTCTCTCTCTCTTTTTTCCTTCTGAGACCCGTATAATGTAAATGTTGGTACACAAATGCTATCCCCAAAATCTGGTAGATTGCTTTCATCATTTTTTTCATTTGTCTTCCTTTCTGCTATTCTGATCGGATGATTTCCATTATTCTATCTTCTAGATCACTTAGGTGTTCTTTTGTATCACTTAGTCTGTTATTTGTTCATTCTACTATATCTCTGATATTGAATTATCTAGTTTTGATGGGGTCTTTTTTATATTTTCTAGTCTAGTTCCTTGTTAAAGTGTTCATAGTGTACATCAATTATTTTTGCTAATTTATTTAACATTTTTATTATCAATGCTTTGAATTCTTTTTCTGATAAATTGTTTATTTCTGTTTCATTATTTATTTTTTCAGGGATTTTTTTTCTTGCTTTTTCAACTGAAAGTAGTTTCCCTGCCTTTGTATTTTGCTTAACTTTCTCTGCCTCTGTGAGTTTAGGTTAGTTACCTGTTGCAGTTTTGAAGGTGTGATCTTATGGGAGAGCCCCCTATATAGATCGCATGTGCCCAGTGCCTTTGGTGTGAGAGCTGGATTTGATGTGGACTCAAGTCACTTTCCTCGGGCTGTGCTGGTAGCTCTCACCTTGTCAGGAAATGGAGGGGCTAGAGCTGGTGCTGAGTGTGAGGTGTGACTTCTACTCTGTTTAGTGACAGTTACAGCCCTTTTGAGGTGGGGGTCTAAACCCAAGTTGCTGGAGGAGAAGTGCTACAGGTCAGGCCTGAGTTGGCTCTGTTCCTCTCAAGTGTGTGTTTTTTCTTTTCCCTACAACCAGGACCCTTGCCCCAGAGAGGGAGAGTGCTGAGGCAAGTGGGGCCCATATGGGCTGTCAGCTCATGTAAGCTACAGAGGTCCCGTGTGCTGCTTGTGTAGGCACCTGCAGCACCACTTAGAAGCAGCCTCTGGTGCAAGTCCCCTTTGTTCCTCACAGCCAGTCACTGCCCCCAGCCTCTGCCACCCCCTGCCCTTTTGTGGAATCCCTTTGCAGGGCAGGCTGGGTTGCATGACCCCTTGGCGCCTATGGGGACGGGGGGCGAGCTGTGGTGGAATGGCCGTTGTCAGAGATCTGGGCTCCTTCTGAGGTGTTGCTTGAGTAAGTGCCAATATGGCCACGACCACCCCACGCAAGCTCTGTCCCAGGACCAGCTCTCCCCTGGGTCCCATGTTTAAGTTTTTTCCCGCGCCCTCAACCCCAGTCATGGCTGTCCCAGGTCCAGTGCCTCTCTGTGACATGGAGTGAGCTGGATCGGGGTGTGCAGTGAGGCTGTTGCAGAAACCTGGCAGCCACTAGGGCAGAGCTCTCTCTGCCCTTCCTTGGGGGCAAGGCTTTGTACCTGTGGTCCTCACAAATGGAGTTCGTACTTCCCACAGTCCTTCTGTTAATCCCAGAAGTCCTCCAACCAGCCAAGTGGGGTTATCTCCCCATGTAGGACCCCAGGACTAGGCATCCAATCTGTAGCTTGAACTGTTTACTCTGCAGGGTGGGTGTCTGCCTGTGTAATTTCCCTTTTCCTCTGAGACCCCCTCCCAGGGAAACAGGTCCCAACCCAGTTGCTTTTCTTCCCTTTCTACCCGATTACATGTGTATCTTTCTTATAGCCTTGGTTGTACAGGAGTCCTTGTGCCAATTTCCAGTTAGTTTTCAGTGAGGATTATTCCACACATAGAGGTATTTTTGATGTTTTCGTGGTGGAAGGTAAGTTCCATATCCTCCTACTGCGCCATCTTGACCTGAATTGTCTGGCAACTTTTAAGTCTATGAAGTATTTATTGACTTGAAATTATTTTAACATGTGATAGTACATGCATTCATACTCTCCCGAAGTTAAACTTGTATTTATATTGTGTTTACCTGCCAAACAATTAACATTATATGGATCAGTAGATAGATGGATAGATGATAGGCAGACAGAAGGTTGGATTTCATATGCTTGCAACTCTAGACCTAATCTTTACCTTTGTCTCCTCTGCTCTGTGCCTTCGGACTTTGGCTTGCATTGACTCATCAGTGGGCTCCCTTGCAGTTGTTTTTCTCTAAGAGGAACGAGGGCAGGAGATTGGAGGGGGCAAAGAGAGTGATTTGGGAATATTTATATCCCTGCCTCCCAAACTGCAGAGACTCAGAAGTCTGGCTCTCTCTCTTGACCAAAGGTCTCAGCTCATTTAGGTCTCAGCCCTATCAGCAGAATCTTCTTTGTCGACAGTTTCCAGTAACAGTTCACTCCCTTCTCAGCACAGAATGTTAAAGAGGCCCCACTGTAACTAAGCCTGGAATTCTGCACTTTCCCTTGTAATTCTGTTTTGCCCAAATATTGTAAGTATGTCTTTCTGACAATTCTTCTTAATTTATACTAATTTGAGTGTTCCATCTGTTTTCTCTTGGAATCCTAAGTACAATAGATGGATAGAGAGTTCTTAATCACTGAAATCCACTGGTGCTAGTGGGATTTTATTTTTAAATCCCCATTATGTCTACACTTGGTGATGTTGCCAGACTTTTAGTGCATTTGTCTCCCATTTGATTACTGTGTATGTTAATAAGTATAGCACTGAGAATACTTCATAGCCATTTTGTGTTTATTAGCTGTCAGGCATTACATTAAAAGGCTTGAGCATATTAGCTTACAGCAGCCCTATGAAATAGATACTATAATTATCCCCTTTTAGAGATTAAGAAAGTGAGACTTGCAAAGGTCAAGTGACTTTCCCAAGGTCATACAGCTGGTAAGTGGTACAGTAACTGAGATTTTAAACCAAGGCATCAAGACTCCATGCTTTCAACCACTATACAGTACTGTGTAGGTACTGCTGTACTTTACTAGATAAGTATGACAACAGACAGAATAAAATTAGTTAGAAAAAACTACTTAGTACAATGTAGTTGCCTACTATAGATGTTATTTAATGTTAAAATTTTCATGAGAATTGAATTGTAGTGACGGTTAAAAACAGAGTACACTTTGAACAATCTTTAAAAGAAATGTGAGGCACTGTATCACACAGTAACATACACACATAAATGGTGTAAAAAATTTAAAACCTAAAGAATTGTAACTGACACTTAAGAAAAAAAATCTATCCATATTTTTAGAAGCCTTTAAAGTAACGTATATTTAGGGCCCATAGAAAAACTAAATAAAACCAGAATTTTGTACAGAATTGGTGATCTGCTCTCATACAAAGTGTGGTAAGTAAATTCTTTTTGCTAAATAATCACTTAAAGGAAAAAAATGAATCATAAAACTTGAAGTCTTACAGCAATAAGCAACAACCTATATGGGAGTACAGAGTATATATTTTTTGCACAGAGTTCCAGTTTTTTTCCTTTGTACTTATTCTATCAAATTAAGAAATTCATAGGAAAAATTTTGTTGTGTTGATACCCCTTCCAATATAATGAAAACAGGGTGTCCTCTGGTTCTAGTCTTTTTCTTGTTGAATGTAGTTGTGAGAGTAAGGATTAATTCATAATATAGGCATGCCTGATTTTATTGCTCTTAACTTAATTGTGCCTCATAGATGCTGTGAATTTTACAAAGTAAAGGTTTGTGACAACCCTGCATCAAACAAGTCTATTGGTGCGATTTTTCTAGCAGAGTTTGCATACCTCATGTCTCTGTGTCACATTTTGATAATTCTTAACATTATTATTATTATTATATTTTTTATGGTGATCTGTGATCATTGGTGTTACTGTAGTGGTTGTTTGAGGGTGCCACAAACAAGACCCTTAAAAGACGGCAAACTTAATTGATAAATAGTGTGTGTGTTCTGACTGCTCCACCAACCAGCCTTTCCCTCACATCTTCCCCTCGTTTCAGGCCCTCTATTCCCTGAGGCACAACGATATTGAAATTAGGCCAGTTAATAAGCCTAAAATGACCTCTAAGTGTTCAAGTTAAAGGAAGACTTGCATGTCTCTCATTTTAAATAAAAAGCTAGAAATGATGAAGCTTCATGAGGAAGGCATGTCTAACCTAGTTGATAAAGAAGCGACAAGTTTTGGGAAGATTGACTCCAATTCTGAAATTTCTATTGTGGGTAAGATGCTGTCAAACACCGTTGCATGCTACAGAGAAATCGTTCATGAAAGGAAGAGTCAATCAATGTAAGAAACGTCACTGGTGTCTTATTTTAAGAAATGGCCACAGCCATCCCAGCCTTTAGCAGCCACCACCCTGAGCGGTCAGCGGCCCTCCACAAGCAAAGACCTCCCCCAGCAAAAAGATTATGACTTGCCGAAGGCTCAGATGATGGTCAGCATTTTTTTTTAGCAATAAAGTATTTTTAATTAAAATATATACATTGCTTTTTAGACATCATGCTATTGCACACGTAATAGGCTACATTATATTATAAATATAACAATTATATGCACTGAGAAACCAAAACATTTGTGTGATTCACTTTATTGTGATAGTTGCTTTATTGTGACTGACTGGAACTGAACATTCAATGTCTCCGAGGTATACCTGTATTATTCTGTCCAGCTGAATTTATTATATTCAGATAAGCTGACTAGATTTAAAAAGAGCTATTCTTAAAGGGGGCAGAATGTATGTATAAAGATGTATTTGTGTTGGCCATACTAATTGGTATAGCTACTATTTAATCAGGTAGAAAAGCAAATGTTTAAATTGTTTCCTTTAATGAGGGAAATTCTACCTTTGTAAATGGCATTTATATGTGTGAGAAATGAGTGAGAAATATAGCAGAGGAACTTCAGAGATGGTCCAAACTAAATGATTTTGAGTCTTAATTCTAGTCTTAGAATCATTGAAAGAGAGAGTACATGTTCTTCTCAACTTTTCAGATGATTGAGGGAAAAGTGCTTCTTAATTACATTGCATGCATCAGTTTTTCACATTTTCAAACATTATTCATAAATCAGTTTGCTCCAAATCAGTTAAAAATTAAACATTTTCTTCGAGAAAAAAAAAAAGAAACCTACAGCAACAATAATAAAGCTATTTACTACCGGGAGAGGTCTGAGAGGCCTTTACTATTTTTCAGGGTTAGGAAAAACAACAGACGTTATCTAAAGTTCAAGACCAAGGACATGGAGAAGTACACCTGCTACAAACAGCAAGAGTGTTCCTCCTTCCATTCCCTGCCTCACCTTCTCCCTACAGCACATACTTACCTATTTAGACACACATTTTGTTTAAATTCATATATCTCAATGCCATCTGAATTGTGAATCCCATCTTGGTTTCTCCTACTGTAGAATCGAATTAAGAAATTAGCAAGTGTACTATTCTGGTTCTAAACAACAGCAACTTAAACCAGGAAGGCTGAGAAGCATGAATCCTATGTCAAACTCTCTAGAAAAAGTCTATAAATTCTTAATGTAGTCTCTTCTAATGCTTAAACCACCTTTACTGTCATGACAGTCTTTCTTATTTGTGGATTCTTCATAATAGAGCTCGTTTTCTCTTGTTCTGTCAGTACAGCTGAAAGATGGCTGATCACCATTTTCTAACACTCCTTTCAGTTTAGTTTCTATTCATAGAATTGAAGTTTTTTCACTTTTGCCTTTTCCAGAATGAGCAATCCAATTGTTCCAGTTATTCTTTCATTTGACATTTTCAACTTTTATCTCTAATTGAAACTCTTTATCTTGTTCATATTTTTGTTTGGATGACATCCAGAGTTCTGAGTTGGGGTGCTGTGCTTTTTCTTATTTCCTGAGTTCTTTAATTTGTGTTCCATTATAGTTTGAGTTTCCAGGTTGCTATCCAAACCAAGGTTTTTTTCTGAAATATTTTAACACTAATTGTTCATTGTGTAGATGTTATTTTTTCCTCAAGTACCTTATGTTTGTGTCCTTTACCTGTCTGTTACAATTACCAAATATTCTAAAATTAACATTTCAATATTCTAGTTATTGCTTTCTCATATATACTCTCTTATAAAGAGATTTTTTAAAATGCTGGTCTGTGATTGGCTTGGCAATAAAATTTATCTCAAACATCCTATATATGATAAGGATCTATAAATATTTGCTTAATTTGGTCATCCATGACATTGTTAGGGATTTTCTGGATTAATACATAGAGGAAGATTGTGAGGCTGTATCAGACTCATCACAAAATTGTGACAGAATTGAATAAAAGTGTCTATGATCTGGTCCCTTTTTTCTCAGATATTTACTGAATTGTATGAATCAGTCTTAAGCACTGGTCCCTCTGTTATCTCTATCTATCATCTATCTATCTATCTACCTGTCATCTGCCTCTGTATCATCTTCTACTTGCTACATTTCCCCCACTCTATCACATTATTCATTTGATCATTAGAGATTAGGTTAGTACATAGATTACTAAATCATTTTGCCTGTTAATTAAAATCCTGACCATTTAAGGCTAGTCACAAATTGATGTTATAAAAACTTTACCTTGATGTGATTAGATATAAGAAAATTACCAATGGCTCATAATTTCTTTTATTTCTATGTTATGGAACATAAATAGTTGTCTTTTAATTTTAATAAGAATTTCTAGGTGTTTGATAATTTTTAAATTAATAAACTTTATTTTTTATAGCAGTTTTATGTTCACAGCAAAATTGTTTGGAAAGTACAGCGAATTCTCATATACGCCCATTCCCACACATGTCCAACCTCCTACCACTATGAACATCTGTACTACGATGGTATGTTTGTTACAGTCAATGAACATACATTGACATATCATTATCACCCCAAATCATTAATTTATATTAGGGTTCACTCTTGGCATTGTGCATTCTGTAGATTTTAACAAATATACAGTAACATGTATCCATTGTAATATCATACAGAATAGTTTCATTGTTCTAAAAATCCTCTGTACTCTGTCTATTTATCCCTCCCCCTCCCCCTTAACCCCTTGTAATCACTGCTCCTTTTGTTGTTTCCATAGATTTGTCTTTTCCTGAAGGTCATATAGTTGGAATCATACAGTATGTAGCCTTTTCAGGTTGGCTTCTTTCACTTAGAAATATGCATTTAAATTTCCTTCATGTCTTTTCATGGCTGGAAAGCTCATTTCTTTTCAGCACTGAATAATATTCCAGTGTTTGTATGTACCACAGTTTTGTTTATCCATTCACTTACTGAAGGTCATGTTGGTTGCTTCTAAGTTTTGGCAATTATTTCTATACTGCTTTACATTGTTGGGTTAGTTCCTCCTGTATAACAAAGTGAATCAGCTATATGTATACATATATTCCCATATCCCCTTCCTCTTGCGTCTCCCTCGTACCCTTCCTATCTCACCCCTCTAGGTGGTCACAAAGCACCGAGCTGATCTCCCTATGCTATGTGGCTGCTTCCCACTAGCTATCTATTTTACATTTGGTAGTGTACATATGTCAGTGCCACTCTCTCATTTCATCTCAGCTTACCCTTCCCCCTCCCCGTGTCCTTAGGTCCATTCTCTACATCTGCATCTTTATTCATGTCCTGGCCCTAGGTTCTTCAGAACCTTTTTTTTAAGATTCCATACATATGTGTTAGCATAAGTTATTTGTTTTTCTCTTTCTGATTTACTTCACTCTATGACAGACTCTAGGTCCATCTACCTCTCTACAAATAACTCAATTTCGTTTCTTTTTATGTCTGAGTAATATTCCATTGTATATATGTGTCACATCTTCTTTATCCATTTGTCTGTCAATGGGCATTTAGGTTGCTTCCATGACCTGGCTATTGTAAATAGTGCTGCAGTGAACACTGGGGTGCATGTGTCTTTGAATGATGGTTTTCTCTGGGTATATGCCCAGTAGTAGGATTGCTGAGTCGTACGGTAGTTCTATTTTTAGTTTTTTAAGGAACCTCCATACTGTTCTCCATAGTGCCTATATCAATTTATATTCCCACCAACAATGCAAAAGGGTTCCCTTTTCTCCACACCCTCTCCAGCATTTGTTGTTTGAAGGTTCTCTGATGATGCCCATTCTAACCTGTGTGAGGTGATACCTCATTGTAGTTTTCATTTTCATTTCTCTAATAATTAGTGATGTTGAACAGCTTTTCATTTACCTCTTGGCCATCTGTATGTCTTCTTTGGAGAAATGTCTGTTTAGGTCTTCTGCCCATTCTTTGATTGGGTTGTTTTTTTTTTAATATTGACCTGCATGAGCTGTTTATATATTTAGGAGATTAATCCTTTGTCTCTTGATTCATCTGCAAAGATTTTCTCCCATTCTGAGTGTTGTCTTTTCATTTTGTTTATAGTTTGTGACATAAATCACAGAGTGTTCTTCCTATGTTTTCCTCTGAGAGTTTTAAAGTGTCTGGTCTGACATTTAGGTCTCTAATCCATTTTGGGTTTATTTTTGTGTATGGTGTTAGGGAGTGTTCTAATTTCATTCTTTTACATGTAGCTGTCCAGTTTTCCCAGCACCACTTATTGATGAGACTGTCTTTTCTCCATTATATATCCTTGCCTTCTTTGTCATAGATTAGTTGACCATAGGTGCGTGGGTTTATCTCTGGGCTTTCTATCCTGTTCCATTGATCTATATTTGTGTTTTTGTGCCAGTATCATATTGTCTTGATTACTGTAGCTTTGTAGTATAGTCTAAAGTCAGGGAGTCTGATTCCTCCAGCTCTTTTTTTACCTCAAGATTGCTTTGGCTATTCGGGGTCTTTTGTGTCTTCATACAAATTTTAAGATTTTTTTGTCCTAGTTCTGTAAAAATGCCATTGGTATTTTGATAGGGATTGCATTGAATCTGTAGATTGCTTTGGGTACTGTAGTCATTTTCACAATATTGATTCTTCCAATCCAAGAACATGGTATATCTGTTTGTGTCATCTTTGATTTTTTTCATCAGTGTCCTATCGTTTTCTGAGTATGGGTCTTTTACCTCCATAGGTAGGTTTATTCCTAGGTATTTTATTTTTGTGCAGTGGTGAATGGGATTATTTCCTTAATTTCTCTTTCTGATCTTTCATTTTTAGTGTATAGTAATGCAGGAGATTTCTGTGCATTAATTTTGTATCCTGCAACTTTACCAAATTCATTGATTAGCTCTAGTAGTTTTCTGGTGGCATCTTTAGGATTCTCTATGTATAGTATCATGTCATCTGCAAACAGTGACAGTTTTACTTCTTCTTCTCCTATCTGTATTCCTTTTATGTCTTTTTCTTCTCTGATTGCCATGACTAGGACTTCCAAAACTATGTTGAATAATAATGGTGGGACTAGACATCCTTGTCTTGTTCCAGATCTTAGAGAAAAGGCTTTCAGTTTTTCACTATTGAGAATGATGTGTGCTGTGGGTTTGTCATATATGGCCTTTATTATGTTGAGGTAGGTTCCCTCTGTGCCCACATTCTGGAGATATTTTATCATAAATTAGTGTTGAATTTTGTCAAAAGCTTCTTCTGCATCTACTGACATGATCATATGTTTTTTATTCTTCAGTTTGTTAGTATGGTGTATCACATTGATTGATTTGCGTGTATTGACGAATCCTTGCATCCCTGGGATAAATCCCACTTGATCATGGTGTATTATCCTTTAAATATGTTGTTGGAGTCTGTTTGCTAGTATTTTGTTGAGGATTTTTGCAGCTATATTCATCAGTGATATGGGTCTATAATTTTCCTTTTTTTGTAGTATCTTTGTCAGGTTTTGGTATCAGGGTGACATTGGCCTCATAGAATGAGTCTGGGAGTATTCCTTCCTCTGCAATTTCTGAAAGAGCTTGAGAAGGATGGCTGTTAGCTCTTCTCTAACTGTTTGATAGAATTCACCTGTGAAGCTCTCTGGTCCTGGACTTTTGTTTGTTGGAAGATTTTTAATCACAGTTTCAATTTCATTACTTGTGATTGGTCTGTTCATATTTTCTATTTCTTCCTGGTTCAGTCTTGGAAGGTAATACCTTTCTAAGAATTTGTCCATTTATTCCAGGTTGTCCATTTTATTGCCATAGATTTGCTTGTAGTAGTCTCTTATGCTTTGTATTTCTTTGCATTTCCATTGTAACTTCTCCTTTTTCATTTCTGATTTCATTGAGTCTCCTCCTTCTTTTTCTTGATGAGTCTGGTTAAAAGTTTATGAATTTTATTTTTCTTCTTAACCAGCTTTTAGTTTCTTGATCTTTGCTATTGTTTTCTTTATTTCTATTTCATTCACTTCTGCTCTGATCTTTATGATTTCTTTCATTCTACTAACTTTGGGTTTTGTTTGTCCTTCTTTCTCTAGTTCCATTAGATGTAAAGTTAGAGTGTTTGAGATTTTTCTTGTGTTGAAGTAAGACTGTATTGCTATAAACTTTCCTCTTAGAACTGCTTTTGCTGCATACCATAGGTTTTTAGATCATCGTGTTTTCATTGTCATTTGTCTCTAGGTATATTTTGATTTCCTCTTTGATTTCTTCAGTGATCTCTTGGTTATTTAGTAATGTATTGTTTAGCCTCCATGTGTTTCTACTTATTACGGTTTTTTTCCCCCTGTAATTGATTTCTAATCTCATAGCATTGTGGTCAGAAAAGATGCTTGATATGATTTCAGTTTTCTTAAATTTACCAAGGCTTGATTTGTGACCCAAGATGTGCTCTGTCCAGGAGAATGTTCCATGTGCACTTGAGAAGAAAGAGTAATCTGCTGTTTTTGGATGGAATGTCCTATGAATATCAATTAAATCTATGTGGTCTATTGTGTCATTTAATGCTTATGTTTCCTTATTAATTTTCTGTCTGGAGGATCTGTCCATTGGTGTAAGTGAAGTGTTAAAGTCCCCCACTATGATTCTGTTACTGTCGATTTCCTCTTTTATGGCTGTTAACATTTGCCTTATGTATTGGGGTGCTCCTATGTATGGTGCATATATATTTATAATTGTTATATCTTCTTCTTAGATTGATCCCTTCATCATTATATAGTGTCCTTCCTTGTCTCTTGTAATATTCTTTATTTTAAAGTCTATTTTATCTGATATGAGTATTGCTACTCCAGCTTTCTTTTGATTTCCATTTGCATGGAATGTCTTTTTCCATCCCCTCACTTTCAGTCTGTATGTGTCCCTAGGTCTGAAGTGGGTCTCTTGTAGACAGTGTTTATATGGGTCTTGTGTTTGTATCCATTCAGCAAGATGGTGTCTTTTGGTTGGAGCATTATATGTATGTTCCTTTGTTTTGGGTTGTTTTTGTAGGTCCTTTTCTTGTCTTGTGTTTCCCACTTAGAGAAGTTCCTTTAGCATTTGTTGTAGAGCTGGTTTGATGGTGCTGAATTCTCTTAGCTTTTGCTTGTCTGTAAAGCTTTTGATTTCTCTGTCGAATCTGAATGAGATCCTTGCCAGGTAGAGTAATCTTGGTTGTACATTCTTCCCTTTCTTTGCTTTAAATATATCTTGCCACTCCTTTCTGGCTTGTAGAGTTTCTGCTGAGAAATCAGCTGTTAACCTTATGGGAGTTCCCTTGTATGTTGTCATTTTTCCTTGTTGCTTTTATTAATTTTTCTTTGTCTTTAATTTTTGTCAGTTTGATTTCTCTGTGTCTTGGCATGCTTCTCCTTGGGTTTATCCTGCCTGGGACTCTCTGCACTTCCTGGATTTGGGTGGCTATTTCCTTTCCCCTGTTAGGGAAGTTTCAACTATAATCTTTTCAAATATTTTCTCGGGTCCTTCTCTCTCTCTTCTCCTTCTGGGATGCCTATAATGTGAATGTTGGTGTATTTAATGTTGTCTCTTTAACAAGGTCTCTTAGGCTGTCTTCATTTCTTTTCATTCTTTTTTCTATATTCTGTTCCATGGCAGTGAATTCCACCCTTCTGCCTTCCAGGTCATTTATCCGTTCTTCTGCCTCAGCTATTCTTATATTTATTCCTTCTTGTGTATTTTTCATTTCAGTTATTGTATTGTTCATTTCCGTTTGTTTGTTCTTTAGTTTTTCTAGGTGTTTGTTCTTTAATTCTCTTAGGTCTTTGTGAAACATTTCCTGCATCTTCTCGAGTTTTGCCTCTTTTCTTTTTTGCAAGGTTCTGGATCATCTTCACTATCATTATTCTGAATTATTTTTCTGGAAGGTTGCCTATCTCCGCTTCATTTAGTTGTTTTTCTGGGGTTTTATCGTGTTCCTTCATCTGGAACATAATACTGTGCCTTTTCATTTTGTCTATCTTTCTGTGAATGTGGTTTTCATTCCACAGGCTGTAGGATTGTAGTTCTTGCTTCTGCTGTCTGTCCTCTGGTGGATGAGGCTATCTAAGAGGCTTGTGCAAGCTTCCTGATGGGAGGGACCGGTGGTGGGTAGAGCTGGGTGTTGCTCTGGTGGGCAGAGCTCAGTAAAACTTTAATCTGCTTGTCTTCTGATGGGTGGCACTGAGATCCCTCTCTGTTGGTTGGCTTGAGGCGACCCAGCACTCTTTGGTGGGGCTAATGGTGGACTCTGGGAGGGCTCACACCAAGGAGTACTTCCCAGAACTTCTGCCAGTGTCCTTGTCCCATGGTAAGCCATAGCTGCCCCTGCCTCTGCAGGAGAGCCTCCACCACTAGCAGGTAGGTCTGGCTCAGTCTCCTACGGGGTTACTGCTCCTTCCCCCTGGGTCCTGATGCTCACACTGCTTTGTGTGTGCCCTCCAAGAATGGAGACTCCTCCAAGAGTGGAGTCTCCCCCAGTCCTATCAAAGTCCTGCAATCAAATCCCACTAGCCTTCAAAGTCTGATTTTCTGGGAATTCCTCTTCCCCTTGCCAGATCCCCAGGTTCGGAAGCCTGATGTGGGGCTGAGAACCTTCACTCCAATGGGTGGACTTCTGTGGTATAATTGTTCTCCAGTTTGTGAATCACCTACCCAGTTGTTATGGGATTTTATTTTATTGTGATTGCGTCCTGTCTACTGTTTCGTTGCAGCTTCTCCTTTGTCTTTGGTTATGGGGTATCTTTTTTGGTGAGTTACAGTGTCTTCCTGTCGATGATTGTTCAGCAGTTAGTTGTGATTCTGGGGCTCTTACAAGAGTGAGTGAGCACATGTCCTTCTACTCTGCCATCTTGAACCAATCTCCAGATGTCTTTTGCAAACATGTTCTTCCAGTCTGTGGCTTGGCTTCTCCTTCACTTGGCATTGACTTTTATAGAAAAGAAATTTTTAATTTTAATTAAGTCCAACTTATCAATTGTTTCTTTCATGGATTGTGCTGCTGGTATTGAAACTAAAAAGTCATTGCCATACCCAAGATCGTCTAGGTAGTCTCCTGTGTTATCTTCTAGGAGGTTTTATAGTTTTGCATTTTACACTTAGATCTAAGATTCATTTTCAGTTAATTAGTATGTAGGATGTAAGGTCCAGTTGGCCCAGCAACATTTGTTGAAATGACTCTCTTTCCTCCATTGTATTGTCTTTGCTCCCTTGTCAAAGATCAATTGAGTATATATACATGGGTCTATTTCTGGACTGTCTATTCTGTTCCATTATGTTTAGTTGTCTGTTCTTTTGCCCATACCACACTATCAATTTGATTAATGTAGCTTTGTAGTAAGTCTTGAATTTGGGTAGTGTCATTCCTCTGGCTTTGTTCTTTGACTTCAATATTGAGTTGGCTATTCTGGGTTTTTTGCCTCTCCATATAAGCTTTAGAATCAGTTTGGTGATGTCTATAAAATAACCTGCTGGGACTTGGATTGCAGTCTATAGCTCAGGTTAGGAAGTACTGACATTTTGACCATATTTAGTCTTCCTATCCATGAACATGGAATATCTCTATTTGTTTAGTTTTTGTTTAATATGTTTTATCAAAGTGTTTTTGTTTTCCTCTTAGAGATCTTGGACATATGTTTTTTTAGATTTGTACCTAACAGTTTCATTTTTGGAGTGCTAATGTAACTGATACTGTGTTTTTAGTTTCAAATTCCACTTGTCCATTGCTAATATATAGGAAAGCAATTGGCTTTTATACATTACCCTTGTATCTTGCAATGTTGCTATAGTCAGTTATTAGTTCCAAATGGTTTTTTGTCAGTTATGTTGGATTTTCTATATACATGAGCATGCCATCTGTGAACAAAGACAGTTTTATTTCTTACTTTCCAGTCAGTATTCCTTTTTTCCCCCCTCAATTTCATGTCTTATTGCATTAGCTAGAACTTCCAGTATGATGTTGAAATGTGGTGATGAGAGAGTACATCCTTTTCTTGTTCCTGATCTTAATGAGAAAGTTTCAGGTTTCTTAGTATTAAGTATGATGTTAACTATAGTTTTTTAATCAATTTTTTAATCAAATGTTCTCCTCTTCCCAGTATGCTGAGTTTTTTGTTTTTTATGTTGAAAGGTTGTTTGTTAGAGTTTATCAAGTGTTTTTTCTGTATCTATTGATATGTTCAAGATTCTTTAGCCTAATATGATGGATTTCATTAATTGACTTTCAAACCAGTCTTGCATACCTGGGCTAAGTCTCACTTGGTCATAGAGTATAATTCATTTTATATATTGTTGGAATTTGTTAAGGATTTTGGCATCTATGTTCATGAGAGATATTGGTGTATAATTTTTTTTCTCTAATGTTTATCTGGTTTTGATATCAGTGTAATGCTAACCTCATAAAATTAGTTAGGAAGTATTTCTTCTGCTTCTATCCTCTGAAAAAATATTGTAGAAAATTGGTATAATTTTTTCTTTAAATATTTAGTGGAATTCATCTGTGAACTTATCTGGGTGTTCTGGTGCTCTCTCTTTTGGAAGATTATTAATTATTGATTCAAGTTCTATAATGGATATAGGCCTATTCACATTGCAGAAGTCACATAAGAAGAAATAGACTGTGTCTTTACAGGAATTGGTCCATTTCATCTAGCTTGGCTTATTTAATTCAATGAATATTTTCAGATGTATGTAACTTACCAGGTACCATTCTAAGCCCTGGGGACACAGAAAAGAACAAAAAAGATACTGTCCCTGTGTTAAATGAGCTTACACACTTGTGGGTGGAAATAGAAAATCAGTAACTGATTGATTAGCAAGATCTTTATTTGGGGGTGCTATAAAGAGAATGAGAAAGTAGGTAATTTATTCCCTTGTATTTAGAATTCAGAGAAGGTTTCTTAAGGAAGTGCATTTGTACTGAGACCTATGTGACAAAAAGGAACTAGTTTTTCAGACTGGAAGATCTATGAGTGTAGTGGTCAAGGCAGTGTTTTGGTTTACTGTGGGGTAGGTTTACTGTAGAATCAACTTGGCATAGTAAAACAAAAGAAAGAAGGTCATGTATGTGGAGTGTATTACAGATAGTTATGTTTTTACATCTGTAATGTCTAGTTTTCCATGAGGTTCAAACATTCTAGGTTTAAGAAAAATATTCTCTAAATATATATTAAACTTTTGTGGCCTCAGACCATTCAGACACCCTACAGTTAACACCATATAATTATTTCTTAAATAATAAGTACAATAAAAGTTACCTATAAAATATATAATATTTAGAACCAGATTCAAATTATTTTATATTTCTTTGTTTTTAGTATATAGAATTCTGATATAAAATTAATAACATAACATCAAAAGATAACATTAATTCACCACTGAAGATCAGGTACTAAGCTCAAAATTTTCTATGGTATATCTTATTTATCAAGTCGATTTTACTAATAGAAAAAAATGGAGTCAATGAAATTAAAATAACTGGTCAAAGTTCATATCATAAAAAAAGGTAAAATTAGAATTCTTATGGTAGGCACCTTGTTTTTAGATCCTTAATTTTTAAGTACAAATCTATGGTCCCTCCAGTCTGATAAACATAAATCACAGTAAGGCAAGTGATCACATTGTCAGAATTTCTAATACTGTAATTTGATTTGAAATTCTTTTATTTTGTGACTTTGTATCTAATACAGTATTGTGCTTAATATTTTAGTATTTTCATTTATGCTATCTTGTAAATGTATATTTTGGTGTACATGGATTGATAATTCTTTTTAATTTTATTATAAATGGGAACAAATTTGAAAAATTCTCAGTTGTGTTACAGATTTGCTAAAAGAAGTCAATTTAATATTCATTTATTTGAAATGCATTTTATAGCTAGTTTTTCTATTATCTATCTATTCCACTAAGTTTGCGCTTCTCTAACTTAAATACTCTTTGTTCTGGGATATTAGCTATATTCTTCATCTAGCTAATATGACTTTGAAATATGTATATATATACATATACACATGTACACATGTATATATATATATGAGTCATCCTGATGTATCACATTTTTATCAAAATTTAGGGGAAATTTATCTTTACAATAAATTATACATCATATTATTGAATGCAAATTATGAAAAAATTTCAAAATAAGAGATTTCAAAGAAATTTTATTTGTGTGATAGGCAGTTTGATTGTTCCCCAACGCTCTCTGCCTGAACGTTTCACTCTTTTCTATCATTAAATTTATTTAGATACAAGAATTTGAGAACTACTGCATCTAGAAATTTCTTTAATCTATGATTTACATTATTGAAGTTTTCCAAACTATTAAAAGAGGAGATGCTGAAGTTCAAAAACATTAATGTCATTAAGCAGCCATGGTTAAGTTAGTGTACAGTCTGTTTCTCCCATTATAAGATAGATGAATTGAGCAAAATAATCTATGACTTAGGTTATTATATGTCAGACATTGGACTAAACACTATCACTAAAAAGCTCAGACTAGTTGTATTAATTAAAGTCTAATATACTGGCTAGGGATGAATACAATGGATAATATAATTCAACTGTAAAACACTAACATTAATGGTATATTTTTTAAAAGGAATGACCTAATTTCTTAGATACAGAAGTAAAGCTAACCTAAGAAGAGCTATTTGGGACAAGAACAAATTTATAAGCTAGGACAAAACCTTATTAGAGACAAGGATTTCTATTTATAATTTGTTTGTATTGTCAATCTACCTTAATTTGATCTTCTTTTCTATTTTTATTTTTTGCAGTATATCTTATATGGAGCAAAGTAAAATAGCACTTTGTACTCATTGAGCATGTTTCATCAGAAAGGTTAATGTGTTTTTCAAACTCATTAATTATTACATCATTCCCAGGGGCATGTAACATATTATATAGGTGAAGAAATTTATAGCTGGATTTATAAACAATTTTGCCCTATCACATTGAAATGAAATGACCAACCTTTAGCCCATGGTAGGTGCAAAACAGAGGTTCAACTAATACGAATATAATTTGGGGAGTTGTGGGGGATCCAAATAAATATCTTCAATTAGACAATGTTGATTCAAAAGAGGTAAATGTGCTTCTGCATATAGTAAACAATTCATTAAGGAAGACCTGATATTTGCAGTCATTTTAACTTAATATTTTGAGAAGAAATAGAAATTAGTGACTGCTAATCCTGATTTAGATGTAATTTGGGACAGAGGGTTAAACAGTCAATTTTAAGTAAAAGTAATTAAAATCTAAATATTATTCAAATTACCTGTAAACTTTCTAGTAAAGAATCTGATGTCTTCAAAACTAATGGATCTACCCTTCTTTTAGAAGGAAGTAGGTTATCATAAAACTTACAGAACACAGTAAAAATTCTGGTCCAAGCATTAAGAGGCAGAGTTATACTAGAATAATTTTTCATTAAAAACAAAAGAAGTGGATGTTCAAAAATACCTAGAGATTATGCATTAATAATTACTTGATGAAATATGCTATATAAAAAGAAGTTTTGCTGACTTCATGATCTTAGGGGAGTTATAGGATGGACCAGCCTTCCTACTTTTAATTTAAGAATACTTTCTAAATATTGTACCAATTTTCATTTATTTTTAAGAGAAAAATGCACAGATAGTAGGTATAAATAATTCAGAAAATTAGTATGAATGCATTATTTTAAAAGGAAAACTCATGGCTTGTTTGGATGTAAGAATTATATAAAGTGATTACAATGCTTTCTCATGAATATGTCAAAACAGGAAACTCACAAGCATTTTAAGAGTGCAATTCCTGAATCTTATCACTAGCTTATGGTGAGTCTTCTTATAAATATTTTCAACATTTTTATAATATTTTCTATTCCTATTGCTTGTATTAAATGGCAAGAAAATAAAGTTTTTCTATGACATTTGGCCCAAAATTTTTAGAATGAGGTAGGGAGAAAAAAATTACACTCAGAAATTCCTTCTTGCCTCCACTGAGTTTGCCACAGAAGGTGTAGAGGGTGAAACCACCAAGAATATTGTTCAAGGTTACATCAGAGCCCTTGAGTTCTGGGACAGTCTTCAGGAGCTCTCAGTTTCCCTACTTACAAGCCACTAGCTCCTTCTGTCAAATCACAACGTTTTAGTCTTTTATACAGCAGCTGCCTGGATCAAACACTCTGTGTCTCTTCACTTAAAGTGATAAGACTGTCCAGCAGTGTTCTTACTAAAATGTGTTAGCAACATTGTATTTATTCATCTATTATTTTTTTATTGAAGTATAGTTGATTTACAATGTTGTGTTAGTTTCAGGTATACAGCAAAGTGATTCAGTTATACATATACATATATATATTATTTTTCAGATTCGTTTCCCTTATAAGTTATTAAAAAATATTGAGTATAGTTCCCTGTGCTATACAGTAGACCCTTGTTGGTTGTTTATTATACATACAGTGGTGTGTATATGTTAATCCCAAACTCCTAATTTATCTCTACCCACCTCTCCTTTGGTAATTTTGTTTCCTATGTATGGGGGTCTATTCTGTGTATGAGTTCATTTGTATCATTTTTCTTTTTAGGTTCCACATTTAAGCAATATCGTATGATATTTGTCTTTGGCTTACTTCACTTAGTACGATCATCTCTAGGTCCATCTATGTTGCTACAAATGACATTATCGCATTCTTTTTTATGGCTAATATTGCATTGTGTGTGTGTGTGCGTGTGTGTGTGTGTGTGTGTGTGTATACACCACATCTTCTTTATCCATTCATCTGTCAATGGACATTTAAGTTGCTTCCAGGTCTCGGCTATTAAAAATAATGCTGCAGAGAACATTGGGGTGCATGTATCTTTTCAAATTAGAGTTTTCTCTGGGTATATGCCCAGGAGTGGGATTGCAGGATCATATAGTATCTCAATCTTTAATTTTATAAGGAACCTCCATACTGTTCTCGATAGTGGCTGTATCAGTTTACATTCCCACCAACAGTGCAACAGGGTTCCCTTTTCTCCACACCCTCTCCAGCATTTATTGTTCGTAGATTTTTTTATGATAGCCATTCTGACTGGTATGAGGTAATACCTCAGTGTAGTTTTGACTTGCATTTCTCTAATAATTAACGATGTTGTGCATCTTTTCATGTGCCTTTGGCCATCTGTATGTCTTCTTTGGAGAAATGTCTATTTAGATCTTCTGCCCATTTCCATTTTTTGATTGGGTTCCTTGTTGTTGTGGGGTTTTTTTGGATATTGAGCTGTATGAGCCATTTGTATATTTTGGAGATTAATCCCTTGGTTGCATCATTTGCAAATATTTTCTTCTGTTCTGCAGGTTGTCTTTGTTTATGGTTTCCCTTGCTGTGCAAAAGCTTTTAAGTTTAACTAGAACCCATTTGTTTATTTTTATTTCCATTACTCTAGGAGACAGATCCAAAAAGATACTGCTGCAATGTATGTCAAAGAGTGCTCTGCCTATGTTTTACTCCAGGAGTTTTATAGTATTTGGTCTTACATTTAGGTCTTTAATCCATTTGGAGTTTATTTTTGTATATGGTGTTAGAGAATGTTCTAATTTCATTTTTGTACATGTAGCTGTCCAGTTTTCCCAGCACCACTTTTGAAGAGGCTGTCTTTTCTCCATTGTATATTCTTGCCTCCTTTATCAAAGATGAGGTGACCATATTTGCATGGGTTTATCTCTGGGCTTTCTATCCTGTTCCATTGATCTACATTTCTGTTTTTGTTCCAGTACCATACTGTCTTGATTACTGTAGCTTCGTAGTATAGTCTGAAGTCAGGGAACCTGATTCTTCCAGCTTTGTATTTCTTTCTCAGGATTGCTTTGGCTATTCAGAGTCTTTTGTGTTCCTATACAAATTTAAAAAAAAAGTTTTTGTTCTAGTTCTGTGAAAAATGTCATTGGTAATTTGATAGGGATTGCATTGAATCTGTAGACTGCCTTATCAGAAAAACAAAAGATAAGTGATGGTGGGAATGCAAAATGTTGCAGCAACTATGGAAAACAGTATGAGGTTTTTCAAAAACTTAAAAGTGGAACTACCATATGATCGAACAATCCCACTTCTGTGTCCAGAAGAATTGAAATCAGAGTCTTGAAGAGATAGTAGCACTCTGTGTTCACTGCAGCACTATTCACAGTAGCCAAGATGTGTCTTTTAACACCTTTATTGGAGTATAATTGCTGTACAATGGTGTGTTAGTTTCTGCTTTATAACAAAGTGAATCAGTTATACATATGTCCCCATATCTCTTCCCTCTTGCATCTCCCTCCCTCCCACCCTCCCTATCCCACCCCTCTAGGTGGTCACAAAGCACCCGGCTGATCTCCCTGTGCTATGCAGCTGCTTGCCACTAGCTATTTTACGTTTGGTAGTGTATATATGTCCATGCCACTCTCTCACTTTGTCCCAGCTTACCCTTCCCCCTCCCCGTATCCTGAAGTCCATTCTCTAGTAGGTCTGTGTCTTTATTCCTGTCTTGCCCCTAGGTTCTTCATGACCTTTTTTTTTCTCTTAGATTCCATATATATGTGTTAGCATACAGTATTTATTTTTCTCTTTCTGACTTACTTCACTCTGTATGACAGTCTCTAGGTCCATCCACCTCACTACAAATAACTCAGTTTCGTGAAGGAGGTCCTGCCATTCAATCATGTGTGACAGCATGAATGAACCTTGAAGACATTATGCTAAGTGAAATAAGCCTGTCACAGAAAGAAAAATACTGCATGATTCCACTTACGTGAGGTATCTAAAACAGTCAAATATTGTACAAAGAACCAAAGAGTTGAATAGTGGTTGACAGGGGCTGAGGAGAAGGGGAAATGTGGAGTTACTAATCAACAGGCATAAAGTTTCAGTTAAGAAATCATTTAAATAATCAGAAATTATCTTCCTCATCTTTAATGAGATAAGTTTACCTCATCGTGTGGCTATCAAATAGTTCTTTATAGGAGCAGAAGTGCCAGCTCCACGTTTCTTTCTTTGCTTTTAGTATACAGTGATTGTGCAAGTCGACATGTGTTCGGTTAAGTATGTGTCATGTTATTTCCTATTAACTAAACTTACAGAATTTGTGCCCTTGTCAACCTTTCTGTGCCTCTGTTTGCTGGAGCCACTTAAAGCACATGGCATGATGGGTATTACCTAAAGAGATGAAGTAAAGGTTTGGGATGCCAATCTTAATTTCCTTCTTATAAAAATAATTTAAGATTCTAATATTGTCTTCCTTTCCCATACTAGTTCACCTTGAGCACCCTCCAGCATTCCCCAAAGAAACTTAAAGCCTGTATAATTGGCTTCATATTGTTAGCTGTCGTCTATGTTCTTTTGGCTGTGGAGTGAAACAAGGTTTTGTATGTAGTCTGCAAGGTTAACACTCTTATGATGTAGGTAATGGTTTTCTCTCAGGAATCTTCCTAACAATTTTCTTAGCACTGGGCTTAATACTTGAGCTTACTAAAATGAATTTACTAATCCATCTGTTACTTTTATTTGAATTCAGGGGACTAGATATTATAATTCTGGATTCCTTTTTATTTATCAATTTATATTTTCCAAAGAACATATGAAAATCAAATTCCAGTTATTGCCAAGGGAGATCCTAGTTGCTTTCGAAAATTTTGCAAATAAATTATTAAAATAATGCTGAGTCATACATGTTTTACCAATTCTAAAAACAATAATATTATCATGTAATCATTCTCATTCATGTTATTTTATGAACCATTATTATAGGAACAGCATCCTATACTTTTAATGCAACTTATACATTTTTATAAATAGTATCATATTTTAACATTTTTGAGAGTTATTGACCTAAATGGAAACGTCTCATTCTATCACTCTATGTTTTGGCCAGTGGGTATCATTAGCAAAAGAAAGAAGGAAAGACTGAAAATGTAAAACACTAGAAGAAATATAACAAATTAAATTTTAACATCATTGCCCTCATCAGCAAAAGGTTTTACTACCTGTAACAAATCAATTGATAGATGGATAGATGAATTGACAGAGGAATGAGTAAATAAATAAAGGTTCAAAATGCTAGATGCATATACTTTAGTCACTCAAATTAACAAAAAATGTTTTATAAAATTTTATAAAAAGTCCCATTTCTATCACTGGTACCAAAGCAAAATCACCTATATAATTTAGAAGTTTAGTTGATTTTGCTCTCACATAATTTCTATTTCTTCCTCAGTTTACCTAAGAAAACATGATTTAGTTCTTTGTATATTATTTTTGGAAAAAGTTAAACAGAAACATTTGAGCAGTATCACCAAATACAGACAATTTTTCTGTTGAAGCTTAATTATCTGGCATTGATATTAGGTTTAAAAGATAGCAGGTAATTAATAATTAAATGTTGAATACATGGATTATTCCATTGATATAGAAATATACCTTAATATCACTATTCTCTGAAAACAAAAAACTACTCCTAACTGAAAGAACATTTGTTCATTTATATCTGGATGGCTAAATCAAAACTTCATAAACTCAAGGAGCAGTTCATCTTTGTTCCTTGCCATATGTTTAATGCCCAACACAGTGCCTGGCAAAGAGTGGCCATTGGTGTATATATACTAAACGAACAGATGCTTAGGCCCCAAAAGTAACTGAAGTAAATTATTCAACTACTTACGATTAGAGTACTTTTTGCGTGAACTGACCACATTTGTAAGCTACTCCAGTCAATTTTATTTGTTAATTCATTACGCTCAGGTTACTTCACATGACACCTATGGAGGCAGCAACATATGGACCATTAGAAATAAAGGAAAAGCATCAAAGCTATTCTACCCATTAGATATTTCAGGCTTAATGCTAGTACTTATGAATTTTCAAGGACCTATACAAATAGTTGATGTCTGAAAACTACTTATTTCAAATATGAAAACAAAACTACACACACACACACATATATAACTTACACTTAAATAAATGTATTTGGGGACCTCCAAAACTCCCAAGTCATCTCTCTCCTGGCCTACAGTAATAGCTTACTAATTCTTTCTTCTCACTCTAACCTTGTAGATATACCCTCTTTACAGGAGCCAAAATCATTTTTTCAAAGTGTTGTGTCTTATCCCATCATTGTTCTGCTTCAGATTATCCTGTACTTTAATATAATTACAATGGAAGACAATCTTTATTGTGAGCCTAAGTGATTTCTACCCTTCTGAATACTTTTCTGACCTTGTTCTCTACAACATTCCCCCACATCCTCCTCTGCTCACACACTGGTATTCACGTTTGGCTCTGAGGTCTTTAACATACTATTTGCTTTTACTGGGATTCTTTCTCCTTAGATAATTATATGGCTGCCTCTACTCATAATTTAGCTTTCAAGTTAAAATTTACTTCCTTTGAGGGGATTTCTCTGACTACTCAACTAAATTAGCATTTGTCCCTTTATTTAGTCATTCAAAAGCTCCTCTTGTTTATTCATTTTCTTTATAGCCTTTAGCAATATAGGAATGGATTATTTATAGATTATTCTCTCTCTCCCCTACAGAGAATGTAAGGTCCAGGAGGGGCAAAGTTTGGTCTGGTTCACAGTTGCTAAAATAATGCCTGAAATTTAATAGGAGCTCAATAAATATTTTTTGTCTAAAAAATTGAACATATAATAAATAGGTTTTAAACTCTGGCCACAGGATAAGAGTAATTATTTCTAATGTTGAAATATTTTTTGATTTCCCTATATCTGTATATATCCACTTGTAAAATGCTCAAAAGGAGCATTCTGATTAACATATATTCCTTACAGAGATTTCTTCCATGGGATGTAGCATGGATGTAATTTAACTATATTTTTAGTAAAACTATCTGTAGGGCCACATTTATTTATATATGATTATATAGTTTTACATCTCATTTTATCTGACCTCATGAATGCAGTTTCCCTGTTTATTTAAGATTTGGCTAAACTATATCATGTATATAAGGGAACTGGTAATTTTAATAAGGATTGTACTGCGCTAATGATGTTTGAAAACGTCTAGAAAATAGAGTTAATATTACTTAAACTGCATTTTATCTAAGTTGTTTTCTTCTCTTTGCCACTAAAGCTCGAAATCTTGGATTTAACGCTAAGATATTTAGAAGTTAACATACCATTATTTTCTGGAGACATTTTCTCTGAAGTATAGGGTCTTTCAAAATTGGGAACTCGCAATTATACCCCAATAAAGATGTTAAAAAAAAAATTGGGAACTCTTTTCCATCTTTAAAATAGTATTATTGTAATGCTGCCCTTAAAAATTCTCAAAGTAGAACTTAGGTAACATTTTTTCCCCTGTAGTCTGTATTAAGTATCATTGTTTTCAGAGTATTCTACTTCAAGCTGTTCTTTGTGCCCTATATAGCATAAGGGTTTATCTTCTTTCCATGCTCCACCTCTTGCAAAGAGAGCAGCTGTTGTCCTGTAAAAGATGCCAAATTTAAACTCCGAGCACCTGGAGGTAGGACAGCCCCTACTGAAGGCCCTCATTTCCAGAAATCTGTGCCTAAACTGGTTAAGAAAAGAAGACCTAGTTAAGTTAATGGTGCATGAGTCTTACATCAAATATATCCTACTTGGATAGGATATTAACTATTTTCCCAGAAGCACAAGTATAGTAACTGGAACTCTCAGTTAATTGCGCTGCCTTTCATATAAGTAGAGTCATTCAGAAAGGTTTGATTTAGAGGTCTCAGAGAAACCAGGGTTCAGATCAGTCCTGTCATGCTATGTGTGGAGGCAGAGCATACACAACTCTGATGCCTCCATCTGCTTCCCTCCACTATACACAAAAATATACAGCTCCCTGCAATTAAAAGCATTTACCTGTTAATGTGTGTGTGTGTGTGTGTGTGTGTGTGTGTGTGTGTGTGTGTGTGGAGAGGGAGAGAGAGTCATTGATGCAGGCAGGTGTTTCTTTTTCATTTGTGGAACTCTTTCTCTCTGCTATTCAGTTACATTACAAGATTTCTTGATAATAGAAACAAGGTCCCAGTTTCACCTATGTATAAAACTGATACAGGTAGTAAGCAAACATCCTGATAAGAGTCACTGTTCTATGCACTTTATGTAGGTCATTTAAGATCAATAACACTCTGAGAGATAAGGATTAGCCCTAATGAATAGGTAAGAATATAGAATCTTGGACACTTTAAATAACTTGTCCAAGGTTATGTAGCAAAAAAAGTACTCTACAGCCAAAATTTTAATTCAGGACTGCCTAATGCCAAGTGTATGCTGTTTCTACTATGCTAAATTGCCTATCAATAAATGATAATGCATTTGACTTGAGCTAGTATATACAAATTACATAGTTTCTTATACCCTAGTAGGAGTCCCAGATCCATCAATATTTCTCAGAATGACAGTTTCAATAAACCCTACAATCCTATTTAAAGTAATAAAGAATCATTTCAGTTTTTTGAATATGAGTCTGATTAATTACCCATATAGTATATATAATACATTATATGAAAGCACATTATACATTTACAAATAAAGTTGCCATATTAACAGGTACACAATATATAAGAATGTAAAACCCTAAAAACTGTGTTGAGAGAAAAGTTTAGGACTTGACCCTTAAAGTAATGTATAATTAAAATTCTGTATAATAAGGATTTTTCAGAAGAACACTATGAATTATGAAATGAACTAACAAGGAGTTTCACGATGGCTACAACGTTTAGTAACTTATCTACACTGTGCTCATGAGCCTTTTAAAAAATCTAATTTATAGATTTGAAAATGATGCTACCTTATTATGAAGTGAAAAGTGCTGATCTACATCATATTTTCAATTAAATAATATCTTTTATTGTGTAATATACATAGTTTAAGGATTGGAAATGTGCTGTGAGTTTAATCCAATCCACAAATCATTACTGTACTTCCAAAAGATTCTTTATATTCAAATACAGGACATGTTAAGTATTCTGCTAAGAAATGAATACTAAAGAGGAATTAATTTTGCTTCCACATAAAGATTATTTCAAACTTATTTCCTGTTAACGATATGCCTAATTTAAAGAAGAACTGACAATTATATGACTGCCATTTACCCAAATATTGCAGTGCACGTGTTTTCAATTATACTTTGCAATGTAATCAGTTTATATGCTTTGTCCTTTATGTCCTTTATTTTCTCTTCAGCTGCTTTGCAGAAGTAGAAAACTGGAAACTACCCAATCTAAGAAAATGGATCGAACATTATTTTATCATAAAGTTACTCAGATTCCAAAGATGGTCTTAGTATGGCAAAGATATTTTACATAATTTCATTGAGATCATGCACTGATTAGCACTCAAGGAAAATGAAAGGGTTGAAGGATTACAGATATTTTTCTTCTCTTTGTACATGTCGTTAAAGAACAATTGCTGATTCTTCTATGTGACGATGGCATAAGGTGAATGGGAAAATAAACAACAGAAATGATTCATTAAAGATATAACAGTTATGCTCTTGAAAATATTTCTCAGATAAAAAGTGAAATCTCTTGTTCCTGAAATCTCCATCTCCCATGATAAAAAAATTCACTTCAGCAAAAGCTGCATCTACATTAGCATTTCAATGGTAGCAAATTTTCATTGTACTATTCAAACCACTTTAATCTCCCTCTTTATTTCAGGAGGGGCAGCATCAAATTACATGGGGTTGACAATTTCTACAAAATTCATAGAGCTTAACAAAAATGTCAAGATAAAGTCAACCTAAACTTTTGTTCGTTCATAACCACACTGGTTAGAAACTTTAAATGGATCCTTATTACTCACTGAGTAAAGCCCTTTTGAATATAGCATTCATGTCCTATTTCCGATCTCATCCACAGCACTTCTTTACCACACCACTGTCTTTCCATTCGATATATACTGCACGTGTATGGATACTTGATGCTCCCCAAACAGGCCTTGCACTCCCTTGTTTTACTACAAGTCGTTGATAACAATGCTACTACTTCCCCATGGAAATCCTTATTCCACTCACCCAAACTTTAGCCACCACCAAGTCCTCATGTGATATCTTCCGTAATATTCTTCAGATCTCACTCCTTGAACCTGCTGAAAGCAATACTGCTCACCCTTCTATCTTCATGACATCTTTTATTATTATTATAGCTATTGTTAGTTTTCCTTATATTTTTGCACGTAATTACTTGCCTCACTCCTAAACTACGGGCTGCTTAAGGCAGGGACTTTGCCTTAGTCATCTTTGTATACTTTCAACCCTTAGAATGTCTTAGAATATTTTAATTTCTTAAAAATTACTTAATTTACACTTTAGTTTTCCTCAAAAAGCTGAAGTTAGACTACCTTTGTTATTCTAAATAATTCCACATCATAAAGGAAGTAAAACATTGCCTTTTGGATAAGTGCAACTGGGACCTCTATGGTCAAAACAGTTAAAGTAACCATAGTGCTTGCCAATTGGAGTGATACGAATAGAGACCTGCACCATTAACTTCATTCTTAGTGTATTTGGCCAGGTTCAGTGGACAAAAATCGTCACCTTATATTATGACAATTCTTTTCATATTCAAACTCTTTAAAAGATAACTTTGTTATCAGAATGCCTAGGGACAGATAAATTTCCTACATCATAGTAAATTTTTATATCTGTATACAGTTGACCATTGAACAATCTGGGGGTTAGGGGCACCAAACCCTACACTGTCAAAAACCCTCATAAAATTTTTGATTCCCCCAAACTACTAATAGCCTATTGTTGACCAGAAACCTTGCCAATAACATAAACAGTCAATATACATATATTTTATATATTATGTGTATAATACACTGTATTCTTACTAAAGAAAGCTAGAGAAAAAATATTAAGGAAATCATAAGGAAGAGAAAATACATTTACAGTACTGTAGGAAGAGAAAATACATTTATAGTACTGTATTTATTGATACCATAAGTTTACATTATATCTTTACAAGATGAATTGTCTGCTACTATTTACATCAATATTTTCTTATATGATACAAAACACTGTAGATGTTATAAGTATTACTAACACTAGACATCAAAAGTGAAAAGATGATATGAAAAAGAAATTCGTATTTATTTACAGGTATAATGATTCATGCATTGTTATTGAAGCAGCAACAATATGATTGCTTTATGGTAGCCTAGTGTAAATTTGACACGATTGCTTCACGGTAGCCTAGCCTACACATTAATGAATTAAATTTTGTAAAATTTTTTTGGCATACAGTACTACAATCATATTCATAATACAATATTGGAAACATTGTTACATAGAAAAAAACCTCTTACCTATAGACTGGATAAGCACTTTTTACAATTATGAGAGAGAAGCATACTGTATGGTAATAATTCTTAGAAAGCGAAGTCATAAAACAGAAAACTAACAGGTTATTAATTTCACACTAAATATTACTTATGCCTATGTAAGGATACACTAATATCTATATATATTTTATGCATTCATGACGTAACTTTTTCTTAAATATATTCCTAGGTTATGTGGTTTATCTGCAAGTTTTTTCAAATTGTCTATATAAGTGGGCCTGTGTGGTTCAAACCCGTGTTGTTCAAGGGTCAATTGTAATCCCTTCACCATAATATTCCTGGCATAGTGTACTAACATATTTCATTCATTACATGTTGACAGAGTATCTACTCAGTATCAGCCATGTGCTAGGCAGTGAGAAAACAACTGCAGGATAATAAACATAACTACTTTTCTCTTGGTTTCTACGATATGGTTGGATATAAATAATAGGCAGAAAATTGCAACATAGTGAGCTGGCTTTTATGTTTATTTATTGGCTGCCATCAGAGCCCTTGGATAGGCATGTAACTGTGGCGTTAGGGAAGGTTTCTTGGAAGAACTGACATTTATTCTCTAACTTGAAGGGTAAGTAGAATTAGCCAAGTGAGGAGGGACTAAAGAACGTCTTTAGCAGAGGAAACAGAGATGAGAGAATATGCTGTGGCCTAGGAAATAAAAGATCTCAGCATGACTGGAATTTAGAATACAAAAATACTAGAAATGACAAAGGAGGCAAGAAAGGTATTGCAGGGCATTATAATGATTTAGGAAATTTGAACTTTAATCTGAGATCAATGGGAGACACTGGAGCTTCCAAGGGAATGATATGATTAAAATTATTTTCCCAAAATCACGTAGGCTGCATTGTGGATAATGGAGTAGATCAAGGTCAGCAAGAACAAGGCAGAAGGAACAGGGAGTCTCCATTTGTAGTTGTCAGTGATCATGGTCTGAGTAGTGGAAGAGGCCAAAGAGATGGAAAGTGTTAAGAATGATTATATAATTGAATATATATGTTGGCTAAGGAATGAGAAGTTAATGATGACTCTCAGTAGTGTGACGTTTGTGGCTGAGAAGATGATTTTTGCCATACGGCTGATAAAGTCAGAAATGCTGGAGCAGGACAATGACGTTTTGTTCCTGAGTGATGATTATAGCTAAAGCATCCCTATCTCAGAGCCACGAATTCTAGATCAACGTAAACCCACATGCTGAGGGTGAGAAAGAAATTGAATGAGGGTGTACATTATCAAGACTGCAATAGGTAACTGTTTCACCTAAATTCATAGTGGCAGAGAAAGTTAAGCAAAATTAAAAGGCAGAGAAACTATTCTCGCTTGAAGGAGTAAGAGAAAACCCCTGGAAAAAACCTGATAATGAAACAAAAATAAATAATTTACCAGATTATAGAATTCAATGCAGTGGTAATAAAAATGTTAACTATATTAGGGAAAAGAATTGATGTAGAGAATGAGCACTTCAACAAGGAACTGGAAAATATAAAGACCCAATCAGAAATGAAGACTTCAGTGGTTGAAATAAAAAACACACTAGAAGTAATGAACAGCAGACTAAATGATACAGCAGAATGCATAAGTGATCCAGAGGTAGAATAATGGAAATCATCTAATCAGAACAGCAGAAAGAAAAATTAATTTTAAGAAATTAAAGCAATTTCAGAGATCTCTGGAATAACATCAAGCATAACAACATCGCATTTTAGGAGTCCAAGAAAGAGAAGAGAGAAAGAAGGGGATTGAAAATTTATTTGAGGAAATTATGCTGGAAACTTCCCAAACCTGAAGAAAGAAACAGATATCCAGGTACAGGAAGCACAAAGGATCCCAAAAAAGATGTACCCATACAAACCCACACCAAGACATATCATAATTAAAATGGCAAAAGTGAAAGATAAAGGGAGAATTTTAAAGGCAGCAAGAGAAAAACCAAGAGTCTTAATATGAGGAAATCCCCATAAGGCTATAAGCTGATTTCTTTGCAGAAATTTTGCAGGCCATAGGAGTGCCATGATACATTCAAAGTCCTGAAAGGGAAGCCCTTGCAACCTAGAATACTCTACCCAGCAAGATTATCACTTAGAATTGAAGGGGTGATAATTTCTCAGACAAGCAAAAACTGAAAGAGTTCATCAATACTAAACCTACCATAAAATACATGTTAAAGGTTAAAGTATCTTCTCTACAGGAAAAGAAGTAAGAATCTATAGGAAAGGGAAAATCCCACTAGGAAAGGCAAATATCTAGTAAGGACTGAGGATCAACCATTTAAATAAGCCAGTATGAAGATCAAAAGACAAAAAATTATAAAAGCAAATATAACAATAAACAGTGCACGGATAAATATGAAGCTGTAAAATATGACATCTAAACCACAAAATTTGGGAGAAGAGAGTAAAAAATGTAGATCTTTAGAATGTATTTGAACTTAAATGACTACCACTTTAAAACAAGTAGATATAGTTAAAGGTCAACATATATGAACCCCCTGGTAAGAAGTCATATAATTTTTCTATTTTGATTGGAACTTTTCAGATAACTTTACTGGATAGCTTCTTTAACACACTTTCAGAGACTTGGAAAAGCATGTTTAAGTGACCCATAAATATCTGATATTTACCCCAGTCTTCATTTTTTTTAATGTGACTACCTACCAAGAATACCTGTTGTATTTTTAGGTGTATGAGTTAGCTCTAGGTTCAGTCAGCTCATGGGTATCTCACTGACGAGTCTGTAGTTACTGTGTCTATGCTAAGCTGCTAGTTAGAGTTTGAGGGCCACAGGAAGAAATATTTGGTAATTGAAAATACCCAGAAGATGAATGAGTTTTCATTGTTTCCAGGTGAGTTACCAATGAGTACCAATGAGTTCCAATGAGTAACCATTGTTTCCAGAGATATAGGAAAACTGCCCGGAAGACTAAGTCACACAAAAATTACTTTTCAGAGAGGTCTTCTTGTGGATTCCATAACTTTTCCAACAAGGCAGAGAAAAATATTCCTCAGAAGTCACAATTTATTCTAGCATATTATATTTTATCATGAGGAATAAAATTAACTCCAATGAATAGTATTAGAACAATGAGATGAAATTGAATTAAACATCCAGAAATACTATATCTAGCCTGTTTAAGAACCTTCTAAGGGTCCTGCCGTATACATCTTCAGTTTATTCTGATCTAAGACGTCTTTAAGCAACACTTGAGAATATTTGAATATTACGTTTTATTCAAAATGCTGAATTGAACCAGCAGATTCTCCTGCCTTTCACTTTAGGAACATATTGCTCTCAATCACTGTGCCATAAAAATAAAACTTTGAATGAGTTAGGCAATAATTAGTATTTTGTTTCTTATCATGTGAATGCATTTCTTTTGGCAAACACATTTGCTTGTCTAAGGCAAAATTGTATGTTAGAAATGGTGGATGGTTCTTCTGATAAAAACAAAAACAAAAACTCTTGGACATTCAGCATTAATGTTTAAAATGCAAGTTGGACAGGTCTGATAGTAGCCCCCTTTAAAAGACTGGGCTTCCTCAACTATGACGTAAATCTTTCTTATGCAGCATCCACCTGAGCTGCTTTGCCTGTGACCCACTGGGAGACTTGGGAGCACGGGGAATTGATGTGCACATAGAGCCTATGCTGCCTGCTATGCCAAGGCATAAAGTCCCTGGGTCTTGACCCTGGATTCAAATGTCTTCTGACAACATCCATGAGACTACGGTGGGCCAACTTGTCATTTTGTAAGCAGAGCAAAGTCTCCAGCCCTTCACAGTTCTTGACATGTATTGTTATTTTCAGTAGGATTTTTGAAAAAAATTCCAAAATTATTTTATTAAGTGTAATAAATACTCAGAAAATATTTACATGGTAAAGTACCAACTTGCTGGAAACTGTGTTAAAAATGCAGAATCTAGGTCCCAATACAGCAGGCTTAATGCTTCAAATTTTCTGAAGGTGAAAGTGTATCATTTTAACTTGCCTCCTAGGTGATTCTTTCACCACACTGAAGTTTTAAAAACCACTGATATCAGGAATTAGACAGCTAGACTGCTTCTTAGGTTGTCATATAAACTAACTCTTTAAAATCAGTCAACTGAGTCATAACATAGCTTTAGTTTTATGAGAAACACTGTATCCTGATGGTTAAATGTGGTTAAAATGTTCTGGAATATTATTTCCCACAAGCACGGGGAATAGTTTTTATTTCTTCATATTCTATACAGAATGTCTGTGCTCCCCCCCACCCCAGTGTGTTAACAAAATTGATTATTCTGCAGTTGGCAGTAATTATGTAGGTTAACAGATACCTAAAGATAAGATGAAGATGAGTATGTCTATTTTGTTATGTGTTTGATAGGCTAATGAATTATATACACAGAAATACTCATTGGTGGTGACAGTATATATGTATATGTGTGTATCTATCCATTCATCTATATATGTATCTATATGATTTGAATAATATATATTAGACAAATCATTAAGTGCTTCATGGTTAAAAACTGAGTCATAAAGATATGTCTAAAATGTTTCCTGTAACCTGCTTACCCACCTTAATACACACTTTCTTCATTGCATCATCCTTTTCTTTCCCAATCTTTTTTTCTGAGAGTATAGAGGATTTACAGCTGTCTACTGGTGGTTTGGAATACATATTTTAAAAAAGTATCATCCTCTCCCTTAGATAACTCATGATATAAAAGAGTAACTATAGGGTGAAAACATAAGCAACAAGCAAAATTTGACTGCAACATTATGAATAAATGTTAACTGGAAAAAGAACGTATTTCCACAGAAAAGGATTTCTCAAAGAATATGTTAGAATAGACTAGGTGGCTTCTGGAAAGAAGGGATTAGTAAACCATGCTGCACAATAAGGCTAGTAAATGCATCAAAAGAAGTGAGATACCTTTTGTTACCTAAACCCTAAATAGTCCTACTAAATGGTAGAACAGCTGAAACACCTTTTCTTCAGTGGCTAATACCACAAATACAGAAGATGAAGGAACATAGCATGCACTGTAGGCTTAACTAGGGCAAGTGGTTTCATGGTCATGACAGCCGAATTTCAAAAGCTGTTTTTACTTTTCCTTGTAAATTACAACATAATATAACTTGAATTTTAACCCACAATAAATGCCAAGAAAGAAATCAGATTTCTTACATTTTTTTCATGTTAATAGAGAAACGAGACTTTACCCTAGCTTCAAAGGAGTGTTGAGTTCTAGCTTCATACCGACACAGTGATGAGGGATAGAAGTAATAACTTTGGCCAAATTTTCCGGATATATTTACATATTGGAAATAATGGGAAATGCTTTTTATTTCAAGAAGACCGTTATCAGCTTGAGGACAGCAATGATTTACTACCAGTTGCAGAGCAAGGTGAAGAAAAATACAATGATTTCCTTTATAATGCTGCATATTTAATCTTTTATATTTTGACATAGTTATATATTATTCATGATAGGATTTAACATATCTATGAAAATTTCATTGTGATGAAATACTAAATATCTTACTTTTGTTGTAGACATCATGTTCCTATTTACTCTGCTGACATTCTTATATACAGTAACCATCATCCTAATATTATGATGTGCCAAACATTGTGCTAAGCACATGACATGTAAGTTATCTCATTTGACTCTTTAATCTTCTCTAAGAGTAAGATGCTTTGTTATACCTCTTTATATTTGTGGAGATGGCCCTAAGGAAAGCTTGATGTTTGACTGTGATGAGAGATGTTGTGGCTGGAAAAATGGAAAGACCTGTAGTTCAGATAGTCTTAGTTAAAAACCCAGGAAGATTCTCACGTATCTTGCATCAATTATTTGTTCTTGGTGAATAGACAGGTTCAGAGCCTGAATCCTCAAAATGGTGAAGGGACTATATGAAAACTTATGTGAGAATGGCAAAGCCAAGATTTTAGGACCTCATTCATGGGCCTTGGGGACTGGGAAGTCTGCACCTAAGGTAGGCTGTTTTGTTGTTTCTCACTTTGAACAGTTGTCTCACTGACAATTGAGTTTCACATCCTTGTCATTACAGATGCTTTTTTTCTATTTGTTCATGTCTTTTATCAATCACATCATCATCCTTTTATGACAACCATACATCCTCATTTAATAGATGAGGAAGACAAAGCTCAGTGACAGTAAAGAATTTGCCAATTTATACAGCCTTTAAGTGACTAAGATAGGATATAATCTAAGCACATGTCAGAGCTCAGATTATTAACTAGTATGCTTTACTACCTAAAATTACTTGTTAGTCAAAGGAAAATTTTCCACAGATCAGGGCTTTACCAACAGACCCCCTGGACAATTTGTGTGAAAGCTAATCGAGAGTTGCTACTTAAACGCGTGCAGCCACATAATTATATTGGTTAATTAATATTAATAAGTAGGGAACAGAGGGAAACAGCATGTCACGTCTTTCTAATTTGTTCCTTTTCAATTGGTTTCATCTCTGGTGGTGGTAGATAAGCAAGCACCAGTCACTGGCTCTTTCTCATGGCAGCATTTGACTTTATGTGCACGCTTTCCTTGCTCTGTGTCTTTGGTGTAGCATATTTTGCCAGAAGGACAGCATTAGTTGGTCAGTAGGAGCAGATTCAGGTTGTTAGAAAAAAAAATTGTAGCGATGCTTCAGGTGCAGCCCGAAATCAATAAGCAAGAGTGCTTCCTAACAGAATGGAATAAAGAGCAATTACTTACTGCAGCTAAATGACTTCCTGTGTTGGATCATTGTCTATGCTGGAGGCTGATAGGCACCAAACTGAGGGGCTGTGAGATAAGCAGTTAACATGGTTACAAATGAGTATACCAAAGAGATGATTGAACCTCAATTGGTAAATTAGATCTATGGTTATATCAACTGTCAGAGTCAGGAAAATGTTGCATTCTTGAGTACTTGAGTAAGTTCAGGGAAATATTGGAGGGAATTACCATTTTAATCTGTGGCAAGGTTTCTCAACCTTGACACTATTGACATTTTGGACTAGATAATTCTTTATTATTTCTTTGTTAATTCTCCCTATACACGAATACTGCCCTCCATCCTGAACATAACATGAACCCTGAGAAGAAAAATTGTCCCAGTTGAGAAACACTGACTTATCGAATCATTTTTTTTTACCTAACTCATAACATGTTCCTACATCATTTTTCTCCTGATATGATTCTCAGATAGATAGAAATAAAAGTTCTCTGTGCGTGCACCTGAAGGAGTACCATAAGTCCTACGATGAATAGCATGTAATTTGGGAGTAAGACTCAAAATACTTAGGATTCCCCTCTAGTTTGTTGTCTTTTGAGCAGATTTGTTATTTTTAGTATTACATGGTAGTAAAGAGTGGTCTTGTTCTTTATAGAAAATGTTGGTACATGTAGACAAGAATATGTTTGTGCAGGAACCGCTCTCTATAAGGGAAAGGGAAAAGATCACTATGTCTCTGGTCTACCATTCTGGGCATTCAAATCTTGACTGAATTGTTAGTTGAGATTCTGCATGTCCAAGCCTCTATATGGACAATTCCTGAAGAGGTTCTCTTGTAAATGCAGGATTTATATACAACTGTTTTTTTTTTTTTTTGTCTGATTGAAATCACACTTGAAGTAGTCTTCTATAGCTATATATCTGTCACCCTAGCTACCTGTATTTGGAATTTGAAACTGCACTAATTTGTATGATATAAAACTCAAGGAGATGTGTTTTCTAATTGATATGTAGCATGTAGTTTGATTATGGTAACATTTTATAAACAATGCTACTTCTTTGAATTAGGAGTCAGAGATTTAACTATAATAGCTAAGGGTCATTACCTATATAAAGACTTGATGGTGTTATTTACCTTAGGGACACATTTTACTCAAAGTAGGCTATAAAGATTACTTGTCATAGGATCATATGAAATGCAAATGCATGTTATAATTCAAAAATTCTGAGCCAACCCCAGAACTGCTGCATCAGAACTACTGCATCTATGGTGCGTGCATACCAGAAGTAATTTTAGCTGATAATAAGGTAATTTTTATACACAACAGAATCTGAGAATGAATGCCTTAATGCTTCTTCATAAAGACAGCAAGAGGAATGCTCGAGAATGACTAATTCCATACTACATGTCATAACTTAACCCTAAACTATATACAGAAGCCATGACTAATGTATAGTTGGAATCTCTAATAAATTTCTAATTTTATTGAGGAATTTATAAATATTTAGAGACAATTATGGCTAAGAGAATAAGCTTTTACAGTAGGACTTCTTTTCTTTTTGCATTATTTGAGTTTTGCAGATCTTTTTTGTTAATGTGCTCCACCCTTTGGTTACCCCATGTCTGATCTTATATCCTGCTCTTTTTATCCTTATCCCACATTTTAAGATCATAAATATATTTAAAGTACCTATTTTATATAACTTTAAATCAATTTTAATACAGAATAGTCTGTTTCCTTTTAATTCACTGTGCAAAAAACTCTTGGTCCTAATTATGTATTACCTAGAAATGGTTTCAATTCCTTTGAATGGCACTGTTTCTATTATGTGAACCATTCTTGTCCAGATTTTATAAACTTTATTTACTTTCTTGGTTTTTTCTTTTTTGCACCAATTATATCTGAGCTGCCTCCCTGGAAGAGGTGTTTCCTACCACTTTTGGGTAGATAGTTCAACTTACACATGTGATTGTAGC